>NW_007360604.1:0-172591 GCF_000192795.1 Vavraia culicis subsp. floridensis | reverse complement strand
TAATTTTCCGATCTGTTTTCCATGATAATTATTTTCGGGGCCGTTTCGAGTTCTCCGCCATTGATATTGGCCATTTTTGGTGTGATAATATTTCCCTTACAGCAACGGATATATACAGTACTGCAATTCTTACGTATTTTGAAAACCTTAAATTTTTTGACTTCCACGTTAACCAGTTTAACAGACCGTATATTCTCATTCAAATACACCGAAGTGCATATTTTAACATTTTCTAAATGCAAGAAAGTTATATTTGCGTACACAGCTTCGTAGTAGATGAACAGGCCTTCTTTCAACGTGAGCGACCTTAGATGATCACATTTCCTGAAATCAATGTCGCCTGAACATTTATAAATTGATATGACTTCGCAACTAGCATTAACTCTTAATGCTGCGTTCTCTTTTATAGTGACTGATTTTAAACTTAGACTGTGTATGTTTGCTGATATTTCCACCGTCTGGTCAATGCTTGCATTCTCTAAAAATAGACTAAAAAACATGCCAAGTGAAATTCTGTCAAATATGCAGGTACCATTAAGTAAAGTAATGACTGACGCATCATTCAATGATTTCATAATGAGTGGTATTTTCAAACAACCTTTGATATTTTTGGCGATGATTTGTTCGCATTCATGGTTTATCACCATTGGTAGGTCCATATTCAACTCAGGACTGTAAATACGTATCTTTTTCACTGATATCAACAACTTTTCTATTTTTTCGTCGTATATAAATGATGAAATTTCAACCTCGTGTGGCGGATTCTTGTATTTCGGTACGCCAATCATGGAAGTGTTCATGATAATTTTCTTCGGACTATCTAAAGATGTACAGCCAAATTCTTTGCAATTGAATAGATGTAAATTTGCGCATCCGTTTGCAAAATCAAAAATTGCGCCATCACTCATCTTTATGTTTGATAATCTTGCTATTTGTAACTTATGAATAATCTTGAATCCGTAATTTATCGAGAGACCGGATAACTCACAATTATATGCGTTTCTCCCCACCTTGTAAAACCATATATGACTTTCTTCGTTCTGTAAATCGATGTATTCTTCTTTATTAGTTGCAATCCCCAGAATTATAAAGCGCCCGGTGCAATTTTTCAAAGACAAGTTTTCATACGCTGCATTGATCTCAAATATTTGATTTTGAGCGACTTGAACATTAACTAGTGCTATTTCTTGAAAACTACAGCCAGCCAATGACATTTTTTCATTGATCCGGGCATTTTTTAGAATTATTTGAATTTTTCCGTTATCATCACACTGGTAGAACTCGCAGTTTTCAGTTTGGTCTATTCTTGATATTATCTTTCCGTGCATGAGGAGTGGTATATCCAAGTAAAACTTAAGGTTATGAGATGTAATGCGGTCTGTTTTCATGTTCATTTTTAGATACAAATCTGTGTATGAACTCATACTTGCTAGACAAGCCATGTTTGTCCCTTCACCGTATAAAAATGCTGCTTTAGCATAGTTAATGTTTATCATTGACAACTCGTGTATATTCTTCTCCACTGATCTGACCAATTTAAATGTATTTTTACGGTTGGCAAGTTGTAATCTCCCCCACACTACAACATCTGCTAGATCAAAGCACCCCATACAATTATTCAGTATGATGTTATTGCATGAGCGGTGTATTTTAACCACTGCATTGTTAGAAACCTTTACATTTTCCAGAAAAAGTGTTTTGGTGTTGCAACCGAGCTCTGTATTCCCAACAATCCTTGCATCAACAATACTTAATGACTCCACTGTGTCATCTGAATTTCTGCCAAAATCGACTTTTATAAGATGATTCGGAAACTCAATCCTATGAAAATTATATGCACATGAGAAGAGTATGTTACCTTTTGTTTCACGGATTAATATTTGTTCACATTTGTCGTTGATAACCAAAACACCCTCAGAAATTATATCCGTATGCTCTACCACAACCGAGCATAGTCCTTCGGGCAGTTCTAACCTCCCGCTTATTTTTGAATGACTTATGTGCAAGACTACAAGGTTTTTGGGCAAACATGCTGAAACATCAAAATGACAATCACTACAGTGTAGGTGAATCTTTTTTTTGGGCATAAAGCTAAAGTCAGAATTATACTGAAACGATGATATACGTAATATCATTACCTCCACATTCTCTAATAATTCAAACAAATCATTGAACAATTTATAGAAATATTTCACAAAGTCATCTCTAATAGCTTCTGTGTCTTGATCATTATTCCGCTTAAAATTCCTATCTCTGTTGAAATAGCCTGTAAAATCAATGTCCCATGTCAATACGTTCATTTTTTTAGGAGCTAATAACTTATTTAGGGATAGTTCCCGTAAAAATTGATAATCAACTGCTAAATAATCAGCTAAAGTCCACAAAGAATGGTCATTAATAGACCCAATGTAGATAGGAAATTTATACTTCTTTTCATGTTCGGATGCAGTTACCATTAAGCCGCCAGTCCAGTCCTCAAGAACAAAATAGCAGCTCTCATGAAGTAATGCGAGGATATCATCGTACCAAGTCAATTGGTTGTACAGAGATGGTTTTTCTCGTTGACTTTGCTCTTCGGCAAAAACTTTTTCCAGTTGCTGATACAGGTTGGTATCATTAATGAGGTTTTTAAATATTAGGAACGCAATAAGACTTCTTTTCTCAATACAACGTGGTAGTATGGCGATAATATCATGTATTTCGTCGGCTGTAAATTCTGTATCTGACTTCCATGATGAATTTGATAACTTCTCATACAACAGCTTTTTGATTGGCAGTATAATGATTTTGTATTCGACCGGAGAGCTACTTTCAGCTTTTGAAGACTCGCCGGTTATCTTGAGCAAAATGCTATCTTCATCACTCGCGATTGAGTTATGAGCACTTGAGGATCTGGCAATCAATTCATTTCCGGGAACGCTATAACACCTGCATGCCATGGAATCCTTATTCTCCCAATTATCATGAATAGACAATTCTTCAAATGTTACAAAAAGCTTTTCTTTATCGTGAACAACTAAGTACTCGGTTTTCTCAGTTATCTTGCCGAGATAATCCGGACTAAAGAATAAGATATAAACCGTGGTAAGAATTGTTGATCGAATAGACTCTGGTAGCATGAAAAATAAAAATGGATGGAATAAGTAACTAAATAATAAGCTTGAAAAGTACTAATTATCTGATAAGCGTGTCACATTATTAAATATGTACTGTGTAGATAAAATCATAGAAAGACACTGTCTTATCGCTTTCTTTAGTTATAGACGTGATGTTTTAACAAAGTAGAAATGATTTGCGGTTTAAAAAGTATCTATAGTTGTAATTAAATGTTAACTGTTTCTGATTCTAATTCATTTTTTATGGAATAGAAAGTCGTTTATATGACGCACCTTATGTCAAAAAACACTCAGAATGTTGGTTCCTATAATGCTCTTTGCAGCTTCTGGTCGAAGAAGAAGCTTATATAGTTAAATTGCATTAAATTTGCCAAAAACTTCCGAATACTAAAAGAAAAAAATTTTTTTATTACTTTGATTATTAATGATATCAGTTCTAACTTCTAAAATTTATTCAATATGTGTAAATATGATAGCATTATTCGGTCTTACGAATTCTACTGTAAATTCACTAGTCTCTCATCCAGAAGCATATTTTATGTTTTTAACCAATGACATTTTATCATTTAAAGCATATTTATTCCTTTACACGTCGGCAATATCCAAACAAACACATTTTTCTGGTCTACTGAGGTCGAGCGTGGTCACTGGCCTTTTGTTTATAGGGGAAATCAGCGCACTAGTTCGCACAGAACCTTCGCGCTTCCTCATCACAACAGAAAGGTATGCTAGCTGCCACAGCAATGATCCTAATATGCAAGCTGTAACTCGTCTCCCAGCAAATCTTTTCACGGGATTCAAGGATAAATAGAACTCTTGATAGCCTAAAATCCAGCCAAAGAAGCGTGCTCAATGTTCGGCCTATCGTTAACATCTCCAGAGAAAATTTCATGCAGTTTCACTCTCGTAATTCTCAAAGAACGGATATTCCGCATTTGGTAGCAATCTTTTCGGAATTAGGGAGTAGCAAAAAGTAGTTCCGAACGGTAATCAAGAAAAAGAATCAGTGTTGTTGAACTAATAACCACGTTTTTGTTCTATATTATTAACAAAAATAGCGGAACTGGTAAAAAAACTTTATATGCCATGAATTTCATCAAGTGTTTAATTCCTAGAATTACCCTCATAATCAGCAATTCATAACAACAAAATGCGTTGGACGGAAGCATCTCATCAACCGACACTGCCTACAAAACTTGGCAGCACCTATGGGACATTTCTCACGCTTCAGCAATACCTGAAATATCTTCCACCACGACAATAACAACAACCGATCGCAGTTCCATACAAATCGACGTTTGCTCTATTGGGAGACTACCCATCCGGTGATCTCATTCTACTACAGTTTATAAACGGTAAACTCACCCTGCACAACAAGACATGTCTATTTGCGCAATAACCAATTTATATACCATCCACATCTCTGTAAGAACATATTTAAACATTTTTCCATCTATTGAACGACAGTTGATACAATAGAGCTTAGCTTACAAAAACCTAGGTATTCATAAATAACAAAAAAACACGTGTCATGTTACTGCAATGACGCTAACACGCCAAAACTAGCTTCTCAACTTGCAGTAAGCCAGGAATAAACAGACCATGATACTCAAACAGTGCACACCATCACAGCTTACGCCAACAATAAATAAGTGCAACACCGCGGATGCCTACAAACAACAGCTGATTTATCGCAGTATTCTTTCAAATATTCATATTACAGTGCCGATGTCATACGGTAAAAAGCCATTAACGCTCAAAACGCCACATAAACACGATCAAAAAGTTGCTCAAAACAGGTATAACATAGAAACCGTGGACCGTTGAAAGTTAAGAAAATCACGTAAGATTTTTAATCATAAAAATCCCTTAGTATGACGCAATTACTGGACTTCTGTGGATTCGGATTGTACTTCACTGCTTTTATAGACCTTCTTTCGGTTTACGCGGCGTTTTGCGATAGCTACGATCGGAGCAATGATTGAGATGCATGATATGCAGGCAACAACAAAGAATAGGCTTCGAATATCATCGTCACCGTCCTGCAAACCGGCCTTTTCATAATCAACTAGGAAATAACCCAGAAATGCAAAAGTAAAATACGAAAGAGCGTTATATGTGCCATTGAAAACACCCTGTGCCAAGGAGAGCGTGTCGTCTGCAGCAAATGACCTAAATATCCTTAATCCACAATAGTTGAAGAATGATGAATACAAACCTTTGAAAATCTCTGCTATAACGGTGATCGTCATCACTGTCCTTTTGGAACCACCAAAGTCATACGATGCGTAGAAGAACGATCGAAACGTAGATACGATGACTGAACATAGAAACATCACATTCATGCCAAGGACACTCTCTATTTGCTGTGATAGCCCGTAAATAAGTATCTCTGGAATGCATCTAAAGAAAAACAAGAGATGTACAAAGGACCTGTCAATTCCATTGGTATCCAGGTATTTGGACAGGAAAGTCGATATACCAGCTCTGTCTACTCCCTGGCCCAACACTGCCACTGTGTAAAGCACGAAGAGCGGAGTGAACAGTGACATCAAGTCACTGAACATTTTCTTTACGTTCCACGACTTCTTTGGTTTGCTGACAATTTTTTCACCGAGAACGTAATTTGGTGCAAACAGCAAAGCAATGAGTGCTGTTCCAGCACTAAAAAATAAATTACAGCCGATATTGACCATATTCTCGCGATTCACCATCCCTTCACCTTTTAGTTTATTCTTGAAGAACTTCTGCAGCATCGAGCACACGACTTGGACAAACATGTTCCCTAATGCTCCTCCCATACGAACTCGGCCGGATTGCCTCACGTCCATTCCTTTATGCTCCAAATAATTGTATATCAGTGAGTCTAAAAGCGGAAATGTGCCGCTGATGAAGATATAGCTCGACACGATCGTCACTATAACCATAATCTTTCTCAAACCCAAACTTTCAATTGAGCTCAGGTTGTACAAAGCAAGCATGGAGAAAGAATACAAAATAACGTTGACAGCCAATATGTACCTGTGAATTCCCTTTCTATCGCCGAGATTGCAAAAAATAACGACACCAGCAAATTTAAATATGTAAAGCAGCTGGAGTAGGCAGTACTTCTTCTTGTCGACGACTCCGGTCTCCTTTACTATTTGGAACATAAAGTTATGGACGGCGTAGATTGACGCGTATAGGAAAAATGATATCATGAACAAACTAAAAAGCCGGCAATCCATGCGGGGTGAACAAAAATTTTTCAATTTATACTCCTTTATAAGAATTTTTCAGAACGGTATATTTTTGTGGAGTACGGAGGCAGGGATGCATTTTTATCGGTTTCATTTATTTTAAAGTAGCACTTTTTGCAATTTTTTCTTTTTTTGACATTTCGCTTCATTTTGACGTGCGATTAAAATATTTTAACGTATGGATAGGTGCGTGTACTTCGATCGGGTATTCAAAATACGATAATTTCTTGCTGCCGCTGTTACTATAGGCGATAAGAGCTGTGGAATTGAGGAATGCTACAGTTGTTAGATGTACACTCGACACCATCACCAAATAAGCTATAAAATAGCGTCAAGATTTGCCAAAAAGCAATAAATAAGCACCATGCATTTAAACAACCAACGTGGTAACAATTCTAAGTGCCATGATCAAATGGTCAATTCTCAAGTCCAACTCCATTTTTTCAAATCATTAAGTGCTCTTAAAAAATTTTGCAAATAAATTCCTTTTTGGTCGTAACATTTCGCAAAGCAGGAGTTTTTGATTGAAAACAACAAGAGCATTGGCACTTCGGTTGTGATAGTCTTGTTACTTTTGTGTCACCAGACATTCTTCTAAATATCAGATACTTAAAGGTGCGTAAATCTATTCGATTCAATACTAATAGATGCAATGTTATTGGTGTGTTTCTTCCATAATAATTCGTTCACATCATCTACGAATAGTTTTATCATTTTACGCTGTATAAATGGTACCAACCTGCCACAACACTATTCATTATCAATTCCAATTATTCTTCTTGCATACAACTGATCATACGGCAGATGAGCTATTTACATACAAGACCATGCCGATTTATGTTATTACTTCTCTAGGTCCATGATAACTAGCGCTTTCTGTTCCGAAGGCTGTGGGTATTTGATTGCATATTTTTGTATGAAATGGCATGTCGCACGTAGTTTGAATAGGATATTGCCATTTGCACGTTGTATTTCCAATCATAAGCCTTAACTAAATGTTGGCAATTAACCAAGCACCGAACCTATGGCAAGGATTTGAACGTATTTGCACACAAATCTGCTACAAGCTTTATTATCGTGCATGTTCATGCCAATATATGGTGTGTAACACAGTAGAATTTCATCACAAAGATTGTTCTTTGATAAAATGTTTACCGCATGAGATACAAATGCATGTCCAACATACCCCTTTGTACCAATTCCGTCTAACTTTGTTATACCATGCACGCTCTCAGGATCAATCAAAAGACATTATGAACGAATTTGCACCCTTTAAAGTATTCAACGGCTTAAACCACAGTTTTACGCAGATAATTGCCAAATATTCTACATAACACACATTTATAATGCTTTTTACGGTACTTCTAGAATATATGAAGCTAGATAAGACTTATTGCGCTTACATTTGTTGTTTCAATCGTTTTGTTATGTATCAAGCGATTTAATACCACTTTTTTCTGCTCATCTAATTCTTCTTCATTTAACCGCAAATCCATGTTAATCACAATCCTAAAGCATCATTTCTAATGAATATTGCTATTGCAGAGAATATTTCATAATATTAAAATGCGATGGTATTCTACTCTCTGTAGGCACCAAAATATTTATAATGATGCTGTCTCACAACCTGAGAGTACTATCAAAAATAAATTACAAGCGTTCATTTGTCGTTGCTTAGCAACATTAACAAAGTTTGATCTTAAATATCAGTAAATGTTAAAAATTGGAGCATACAACCCTTTTAATTTGCATTCACATGCAGTGCTGCAACAAGAACCGAATAATGTAATGGTTGTGATGATCAACAAGGTGCACGATATAACGGCAGCATGACTATTTATATACATATCTATCGAAACTGGTGCGAGGTACCTAAGCAAAATAGACTTTTATTATCATGGTTACGGGAAAATGTTTTTGCTACTTAAGAAGGCTACACTATAAGATTGACATGCGGGAAAGAGAATTTAAACGGTTTTACTTGTCACTGTGATTGGGGTTCGGAATTCTAATAATTATATTTCTTGAAGATAGGTTTGGTGCTGATTACACCGTTGATTCGATGAACTTGTTGTTGGCGCTGAAAAAGTACGAGGTTCACTCTTACACTGGCTTTGGTATTAAAATTAGTATTGAAACATGCTTTTGAATAGAATTAATAGGTAGATTTATGTTGACTAAAACAGTACTAGAATTGGTTTTATATTACTTTGCCTTATGATTACTACATCGTATAACATTTATCAAACAATTTAAAGTAATACGGTGCATATACTCACATCTTTATGTTTAAGAGACGAGATTAAATTGGCTGATTGCACTTTATGTCACAGGATAAGAAATATTGTAACATATCATGTGATTCTCTACATTTAATGATTCGTTCATGTCTTTGTACTTTTTAACTGACCGATCAACATACGTTCAGGTAGCAAATTTTAGGAACTAGCTATCGTTTGAACAAAATTGGATAAAAGCAGGTTAATTACGTATTTTATCTATGAGACTGCCTGTGTGACTGATCAGCTTTACATTTAAATAAATGAGATGCAACAGTTCCAGCAGGTTTGAAGGGTTATTTTTGTTACAAAATCTTGTTTAACCATTTTTTGCATGGCTTTTTTAGTTCTAATGTGCATTTGACAGTGTGTGATGGAACTCAAGATACAACATCCATTTAATGTTATTATCCTTTTACAAATGTCAAATTGAAAACCGTCAGTTTATTGAAGACGTTTTTTTGTAATAAATACGATTTGAGCAACTCATCGAATTATCCTTAACCAATGAATATGCGACTAAATTAATATAAAATGGAACAATTCTACAGATTAAGAATTGAGGGAACATGAACAGCTTGTTTTCTTAAATTGGAATATTATGTTATTGTTTATTATCGATCCTGTGTTTGAATAAAAGGTTAACGAAAATTTAACTGTCTAAATCTTTCTGTACCATGTAGTAAAATCTGTATAAGTAGGATGATGAATGGATACCTGTTCCTTTCAAATGTAAAACGGTGGACGAGTGAGCAATGAAAGTAGCTTTTCCGTTCGAACTATAATTTAAATGCTTTAGCAGAGAAACCTACAAGAATATCGGGGTATATTGGCGGAAGACATGTTCAAAGAACAAAAACGCCAATTCACCGATAACACGTGATGATGTACGTATGGCACTACATGACATCCGCTATTGCAAGACGGCGCACGAAATGCTTCGCCATTCCTGGCTGCCATACATATTAGCTTTAGAAATGACGTAGAACACTCTAAAAAAGACTTTTACGGTCACGATAAGAGATAGTCCCGTAGAACTAATAGGTACCACACTAAGAACAAAAAAGTCATTCATTCTGAGGTAAACACAAGAACATGTCTGCGCTAAGAAGTATGCACCTCAGATATTGTCAATTTGCTATTTATTTTATGACTATGACGTTTTCTCGTCATAATTCTTTATTACAACTCTTACAAAGAGCGGATTTAAGCGCTTTCAGCCTTTTTTGGATGTCATGTACGGTCAATGTTCTAACAAAAAAATTGAAAATGTGTTTTTTCTTCAATTCTATGAGCAGTTTCTGCAAATATTCAGAGTCGTTTCTGTTGTAATAACCCTTGAGGATTGCCATATCTATCGGCTCCGTGAAATTTCTGGATCTAACATTTACGATGTTTTTGAGACGCAGCGGCTCGTTATCCTCAAATATTCTTTTTAGAACCATTTTTATGATCATTTCCTTCTTCTGTTTCTGCTCACCTTTCGCTATATGTGCCAGTATTTTGTCTTTTTCATCAAGCTCATCTATTCTGTTCCAAAACACATGATGATAACTCCTGATCTCCTCCTCGCTCTTATCAATGTGTTTATTAAACTCTTCAAAATTATCTCGTCCGTACACCTCCGTAACTCTTATAAAGGCCAGGAAGTCCCTTTTTGTCCAGTTCCTATACCCCATCTCGATAAGCTCCTCCTTTCTCTTGGCATCATCTTCGCTCAGCTGTTCTCCCTGATCGTATAACTCATTTTCCTTTCTTATAATTTCAAACAGTTCCTTCGGATAAAAGTGGTACTCGGGCAAAATCAACTGCTTTGGCCGATGAAACAGCGAATGATTCCGCCTCTTGTTGCTCAGCAGGTATTTTTCTATCTTAGCTTTGTTCTTGTAGTCCTCACCCTCCCATTCATATATTTCAATGTTGTGGTCTTGTGTCTCACTCAGCGTGACACTTTCAAGCTGCGAATTCAGAATTTTTGTTTTTTCTTCGCCAACTTTTATGATTTCCTCGATGTTAAGCTCTTCAGTCTTCTCTTCTTTCTCAAAGATGTTCTCGACGCCCTCTGCCAGTATCTCAATCAGCTCCTTCTCATTAATGTTGGACGATGTGTTCAGGTTGTTCTTCACAAGAATTTCGTCCAGTTTCAGCTTTTTGAGTGCTCTATAAATTATTTTCTCCTCTATGGTGCTCTCTGTAATGAATTTAAACACAAACACCTGCTTTGTCTGCCCTATTCGATGCGCTCTGTCCTGTGCCTGCAGATCAATCTGCGGATTCCAATCAGAGTCATACATTATCACAATATCGGCCGTTGCCAGGTTGATCCCCAGGCCACCAGCACGAGTCGAAAGCAGAAAAATGAAGATTTCGCTGTTTTCCGCATTGAACTCGTCTATCGCCTCACCACGCTCGGCAGCCGATGTGCTCCCATCAATTCTTCTGTACTCGTACTCCCTCATTGTGCAGTAATCCTCGAGGATGTCTAACGTACGAGTCATCTGCGTAAATATAAGAACACGACTGTTCCTGCGCTTCATCTCCGTTAAAAGCTTATCAAGATACATCATTTTGCCTGAGTTATACACCAGATGCTCATCTGTCGTGTATGGTGGGCCTGGTTCCATCCCATCAAACAGATACGGATGATTGCAACATTTCCTAAGCTGTATGACCACATTCAACAGGCTGCTTTTAACCTCCCTCTTGTTCAATAGAGGTGTTAGATCCTTCTCGAGGATCATCTTGTACAAATTCCGTTGCATCGTAGTGAGCTGTGGATACAAATTGATAACCTTTTTTGGCAGCAAGGTCTTCTCCACGTCACGTTTCTCTCTGCGCAGAAAAAACAACTGCAATACTTTTCTCAGCTGATCTATTCCTCCTTTTTTATCGTTTTCCATTTGTGTAATCCACTTCTCAAACTGTTCTGGGTCCTTGAACAGCTTCGGGTCAAGAAAGTTGAGTAATGCCCAAAGCTCATGCACATTATTCTGGAGAGGCGTGCCAGTAAGCAGCAGGCGGTGCTCGCATCGAAAAATCCTCACGATTTTTGAGAGCAGACTGGCCTCGTTTTTAATTCTGTGTGCCTCGTCAATAACCAGATAGCACCACTGTATCCTCTGAAACACCTTCTTTGCAGAGATGCACATTTCGTACGTCGTTATCACAACGTCATAGTTCGTATTCTCCATGTTTTCCTCCGTATCTTTGATTTCAGCTTGGCTGGCATGAAAGATAAACAGCCTGAATGACGGTAAAAATTTTGTAAATTCAGCCTTCCAGTTGTGCAAGAGCGACTTGGGCACTATCAGCAGATGGGGCGCCTTGTTCTTCAGAAAATTCTTCAAGTAGCCCAGGAATGTGATAGTCTGCAGCGTCTTTCCCAGCCCCATTTCGTCTGCAAGAATGCAGTTAATATTCTTCTCGTGCATGCTGATTAGCCAGTTCACTCCTTCTATTTGGTACTCCCTGAGCGTGCCTCTAATATATTTAGGGGATGTCCTAAAGGAGTAGGCGTATCCCAAGTCAAGTTCAGAGTCAAGAACGCTTTTATCCTTGGATTTTCCCCTGTGCAACGAACCTTTGTTACCTTTCCTAGTGTTAAAAAAATTTATAAGCGGGCTTATTTCACTATCCGATCCGCTTGGTTCGTTATTCTGATCTTTTTTCATTTAAGGGTATATCATGGTTTCAAAAATAATTTAAATATTGTTTGGTGTCAACACGTTGATCACGAGGCTATTTTATATTAATTCTAATGTTAGCACCTTTCCGCTGCTAATTCGCTGATTGATCTGTTCTTACTGTCTTAACCATTCAAGCTCGTGTTATACCAGCGCACTCCATGAAAAAGTAAAATAACGTGAGAATGTCAGCACACAGTCATGCTTATATCTGCGAGATAATGCATGTATACTCTAGCATGTGCAGTATCTGGGATGGTATGTACGAAAATTTTTATCAATTTGCCTTTTCTGGACAAATCATTTTCTATGACTTTTTGTTTGCCGGCCTCGAAGATGAACAGGTTGATTGAGCATATGTATCCGAGTATGAAACCCACACCCTAACAGAAAAAATACGCAGGCAAAACAAGCACATCGATTTAATTAATGTACCAACAACCAAACAATCTCACATACTCGGCATGATTTTGATCCTGTATCTATGCGGCAATCGACCTGGTAGAATGCAGCAGCAGTTGTCATTCATGAACACGTATAATTCTTCATTATCGATCAGCAATCAACCTGTCTGTTTTA
Source organism: Vavraia culicis subsp. floridensis (assembly GCF_000192795.1). Classification (NCBI taxonomy): domain Eukaryota; kingdom Fungi; phylum Microsporidia; family Pleistophoridae; genus Vavraia; species Vavraia culicis. The sequence goes on along the minus strand of NW_007360604.1, from coordinate 159,695 downwards.
CCTAAATCAAGAATTCACGAAGAATGCGCGTTTTTACATTTCTCGTTGAATGGCCCTCTATGCGTTGCTCCACCCCACACAATCGTTTATCACATTTAAAATGGATACATTTTCGAACGCTGCATTCGTTCTATCCTTATCATCTAACTGCTTATTTATCATTTTCCAGTTCACATGCGCATCTTCAACAATTTGCACCCGTACCCAGAAGGTCTCAAGCCGTGCCTTCAGAACGTAGAAAATGCAGAGGCCTATGATAGCAGCCATCGAGCAATGGGGAATTGTTGGCTGGAAGAACACAGCAATCTGCTGCAAATTTTTTCCATACGTGGTTGGTATTTCCTTTATTTCGATGCTGTCCAAATTTACTATGTTCAATACTTCTAGGGAATACGAGTGCTCAGGGTCTCGTATATGTCTTATCAGTTCAAATATCATTTCTTTGGTCGGCTTGCTCGGGTCTAAATGCTCAGTACATTCGGGAACTGCCGATTCAAACAGCTCGGGATTGCGGTTCATTTGGGGTGAATACTTTTTATCAAATTTTGATGGGAACATGTGAAACGCAGGCCAATGATTGCCACTTACGCCAACAAACAGTTTACTCTCAGCACATGCACCAATATTTTGGAATATGTCATTAAAATGGCTTGACTGCCGATTTTATCTAGAAGCACAAAAATAATTTTTAAAAGAAAGCGCACAACCACAGAGCAATGATATTTATGAAACAGAACAGCAATGCGATAAGATATCAATATATGTTCCTTTTGGGAACAGGACGAGTTGGTATGCGCATTAGTTTTTTAATATTAATTAAAAGAGGTACCACAGATGATTTAGCGTATTTGAGATGAAAAGATGTTTGCTGTAATTAGTTAGCGATCTGCAATAATTTTAGCGACAAATAATGTCCGCCTAAGATGTCCACCATGGTATTACTGTCCCAAATTAGGATGTATTTTTTCTAACTTTTCTATAATTTATTTTCACTAAACATGGAAGCTTTACACATCCAGTGCATCAAACGATCTTTCATCATCAACCCACTTTGTTTATATTTGATCCTCTTGATTTTCCCTTCTACACTTTTAATACTGTTCGATCACAAATTTTTTATTCCCACTCTCTGAGTAGGTCTACACTCATTGTATACAATTTGTGTAGCACTAGCACAGCCTCACTGCTGTATAAACACTTCATTATCAATCTCAATATTTTATGACAGTATGTTTAATGTACAGTTCTGAATTAATTCACCGCATTATAATTACGCTTCCCATATTCGGTTAGAACACAGTATTAACCTGTTTCTCCTCCTGTCGTGTAATGCACATCTTATGTATATGCTTTCTTCCTCATTATACCGATATTCTTGGTACAAGGCCTTTCTCCATTTCATTACCTTTATTCGCTCAGTGTGCCACCTTCAGATTCACTTCAGCCATTTATGTCATTAAGCATTTTCTAATGAACCTTATATAGTAGTATAAGCCTGATGAACCTTTCTATTTCATCGGCGCGAAGGGTTTCTTCGAGCACTTTTAGACATGATGTACACGCTCATGTATCTTCCTTCTGTTTTTTCTGTGAAAAAAAACGATCTATTCGGTATTATACGTTCACGGGTGAAACAAAAGTACTTCATACTGCGGTACAAGGCATGTAACCACCTTCTATAATGAATAATAATCCGTATTTGTGTTTGTCTCCCTTATTTATTCTGATTTACAACGATGTTAGCTGTTTACACCCTTCTTTCCGTATTCCGATCAACATTCGGAACAACCAATTCGTTATTCTTCATTAAAAACATGTTTGCTCATTTCCACACCAAGGCAAATTTTACCACATGAATTTTATGCTTCTTCTGGTACAAATTGCCTGGATACGAAGACAAAACAGTCGTACAAGGGTAATATGTCACTTTTGATGGCACCACCAACAAAGATTGCTAAAAACGTAATTAAATATATTTCCACTAAGAAAAGAACATAACTCAAGTGTTACACCGTAAAAGTTGCGCTGCAATTTTCTTGTTCAAGAATTTTTACCAAAATACTCGAATCAGCAGTGACGAGGAACATAAAAAATTTGATTTAACCACGCCGCCGGTTTCATGACTTGTGATATCACACAATGCTTATCTGCTCCTCAGATACAACGTAAACTTGTTATTTCAGATATCCAAGCAAGACAAGTTTGAAACGACATGTAATCTTTACCGCCATATTTTCGTACCAATGCCCCCTTAATGCAAAACGAGCAGCTCGATCAGATTGTACGACGTATTAACAAATTACGAAGAAATATCAAAGAAGAGATCAGAAAATGTGTTTTAGAAATTAAAACACTACGAGAGACCGAGAAGACCAAGAAAAGCAACTGCTGATGAGTTGAATGATCGATTGACCCCGTGTGGCACGTTCTCCACGAATTTTGTGGGAAGAAATTGGTAATGTATCACTTCACTGACAAATTCCTGTTGTATTTCCGCTGTTGGTGAGCTTTTTTCGGGTGATAAATGTTGCTTTGCATACTTGGAAAAGATACACGTGCAGATGGTGAGTGTCGGTTTTAGCGATTTCATATTGCCAGGCAAACAGTTGGATGAGCAACTCGGATATATAATTGTCTTATTTGGAAGAATGCGTGTTTTATTACGGTATATATTCACACTGGTGCATGAACCAGGGCTTGTTTCTGCTCTTGAATCCCACTATCATAGGTATACAAGTAAATGAGAGGTGATACGATGTGCTTGTATTCAATGTATAGCAATTTTATTACCGGTTATCGATGTGTGGATCTGGTAGATGGAGAAGTTATCAAACGAATAAAAAGGGGTTGGCATGATAAATGATAGATCCGCGTAATAAAGGCGGTATTTTGGAATTAAACTTGAGCAAGCACTGTGGCAACACCACAAATTTTACGTGGGAATAAAAAAATAAAATACACAGGCCCATGCCCCTTCCCCCTGAGCTGAACAAGGCGTTCACATTTGAGCTTAAAAATATGCTCATAAACAAATTAAATATTCAGAACAAAGACAACTTGGAGATTGAGGCCCGGCTTGGTAGTATAACGGAAGTTTTTACGTCGGAACGGCTAAGGCTCAACACTTTTCATCCGGTGATACTGGAGCCTTCACATGATACAAGGTTCAAGACGGGTGTTGCGCTGAACTATTTTACCAAAATAAAGGATCTGTTCAAAAATGAAACCGGTACCATAGAAAAGGACAGCGTGTGCCTCTTTAAAGGATTCAGGACCACATTATCAAACGGTAAAACTACAACCATCCGGAAGGATCGGATAGCAGCGTACGATATTTATATACCGAATGCTGTGTATGATCTTAGAATAGCCTTATCGAGAGAAGTACCCGTGACCAATGTAATGAAAAGGACCTCTTATAGGCGAGAAAGGGAACGCGAGAGCTTTGTAGTGGATGATTCTCGGTTTGATTTTACAGTTACAAAATCGGAGGGCACAGTAAATTATGAGGTCGAAGTGGAGCTCATTAACGCAGATTCTAGCTTGGATACTTTTGTTGATGTTGCATTTAACGTGGCACTGTTAAATTTGCAATAAATTTTTGTTCATGAATGCTAGAGGGTGTTGCTGTTCGTTACAGAGTTTGATGTGAGGCCATTATTAACCGAGTAAAACACGGGTTTAATAATATGTTTGTTACACTCTCAGTCCGTTGGCGGAAAAGCAACTGTTATAAACAATGTTCTTCGGTGTTATGTCATGGTACATGTTCAATCGTTGATTTCATGACCATTTATTGGTGCATATTTTGTGTTTTTCCTATGTTTTAGGTCTTTACAAGAATATACGTTTCACTTGTGTAGCTTTTCATGTATGAGTTATTTTATAGGATTTTTCAGAGGTGCTGGCTTTTCGTACTGGATAATCCAGCGTTGTCGTCCTGATAATCTGCTGCATCACGTTTTGCGAACAGGCTATTGCAACAACTCCTACTTTTGATGAAGACCGTGTCAAACCTCATCAAGTCCGGCCCTCATCGTTTTTGTTGCTACCAAATTTGTTTTACAATCGATCAGTAACGCTCTATGAAACGGTTTAGACCTAAATGAGTGCCCAAATTGGTAAAAAACCAGTTTTAATTTAGTAAACGCTTCTACCAAGTTCCCCGCTGTGGTGGCCATCCTTACCACCATTCCTTTGGGCCCAGCCCGTTATCATCCATTCGCGCCTCCACCAAAAAAGGAGTATACGACACATGAACAATCTTGCATCTCACGAATTGCCCATTTTTGAAATAAAAATTGTCGTTTTTATATGTCCAGCACCAGCACATATGTTTTTCGGGTGAGTCCTTCATCACGAAATACTTTTTCACCGTTCCAGGAAACAGTATTTTTACATGAATCGTATTTACAATCGAATGCATCAAGTATATTCCGTTTTCATCCTGTTTGATAATGGTAGCTTCGACTATTTCATCCTTGAAGAGCTTATAAGTGATGAGAATGAACTCCAAATAGATGATGTAGCAGCCCTCGACCAATTCTTTTCCATTTATTTTTTTTATTTCTTTCACTCTTATACCTATGCCTTCGTTAGGTATGATTCTATTGGTATATTTTTTGTTTGTGGCCATGTATAAGGATGTTAGGTGATCTTTGCTTGTTGGCAAAATACTGATATTATCCTCTATTAAAATAGTTCGAAACATTTGTCTAAATGAGGGGATTACATTCAGTTTCATTAAATAACGAAACTGCCGATGTTAATCTATCAAATCTGGTAAAATCACGTAATTAACATAATATTGGTGTTTGATCTTTTATACTAACGAATTGCTTCCGGTGATTTTTTAGAGGATTGGTTTGGCGCAATAAAATATGACACACGAACACTACTGCGTCACATCTGGTGATCCTACGGCATTCTAAAGACATGTATGCGATGATCAACATGCTTTGTCATTTTCATTTTGGACAATGGATCACAAATCATGAAATGTCACTCTTATCTAAATTATCCCCATTCTTGGTGTTGACTTTAATGAGATTAGAGGGCGTTCATGGTAGCATTATGAGTTATTTACGTGGTATATTCTTTCACTGGACTAAATCTGCTCATTTCACACTATTGACAGCTCGGATTATGAAAATGAAATATCAAAACAGTCCGATGATACACAACGATCTATTTTTTATTATTCAGAACAAGTATCATTGCAGCATACAAAACTCATGAACTAAGAATAAACATCCTAAATTTATATCATCTGCACCGTTTTGCAAATCTTGAGTATTTGCCGGATACAATACAATATTCCTGCACAAAATTATAATATTGCGTTCCTATGTATTATATTTTCACACAAAAAGATAATTTATCCACAAACCTTTGCACTTTTCATACTAATTAAACGTCAACGTCTCAAAAATTTTATCAATTCCTCTTTTTGGAATGGTAAGTAAATATCATATGAAAGGCAGTTTAATCTAACTAAGAAATGAAAGATGAGGTTGATAATGATCATTTAACTACATTATTTCATTTGTTGCGCAATTTGATATCCGGTGTTTAGAATCGTTTGGCAATTATGACATGCCATTACTTGAAATAGCAAAAGAGTGTATATATACTCATAAATATGCTATGCAAATGAGTATATATGGCCTATTGATCACGGTAGCTCATGGTTATGGGATATCATTTTCCACGAAGTGCTTGTCTTGATCAACCTATCGTCTCACGGATAATGTCAAATCTGTTGAAATTTTTTTCGCCAAACACGAGGATCTGCGTTGCTATCTTTTATTTCTGCCGGCAAATTTCGCAAATCTATCACGTTCTACAAACCATCTGATATTATACAAGGACTACTAACTTTCATCATTGTTATATTTCCATATTTCTGTACTTATTGTCTATATACCAGTTTCTTTCGTTGCACGGACATCATATCCACATTTACATCATCAAACTACTATTTCTCATTTTTATTACCAACCATGTTTAGATCGTTTAATGTATTTTTTACGAACGAGAAAACCATGAGTCCTGTGCATGTATCTTCTTGCTCATCTTTAAAATGTTTCATTGTTCGGAACTAATTCAACTAAATTTTCGAAATTTTCTTTGTCTTCATAGTTTTTATCGCTTTTTTACACAGAATTTCTGTGTTTTGTGCTGATCAAATGTCGTTTATTAATTGTGACCGAAAAGTCATCTCTGGTGACAGCTTATCAACACAAATCATGGGAAAGAAGGAGAATAGGCTCACTTATTCATCTTATATTCTACAAATTGCTCATTGTAAGCCAAGTGAAACGTGTTTGAAATTCATTTATTCTGAAAGAAAATTCTATGCCACATACGAGTACTGATGTATCTACCACCTTAGTACGGTCTGTCTAGAATTAATGAATAACCTATACTGCTAGCATCATTAATATAAACAAAAAAAGAACTCAAAAGCTAACTAATTAGTTCTAAAAAAAGAATTGTTGAATCGTTCAAAAACGACCAAAATGTTAATTTCATATTTTTGCACAAATAAGGAGCACAAGATTGTGATTTAGTTCGTTTTTTTGAGACGCATTTAAATATCATTTACAATTACCCAGTAGAAATTAACTATTTTTTACCAAAAGGTTCAAAACCAGTTAAAAAACATAATATGACGTATCAAAGCAATAAAATATCATTTAGCGCGCAAACAAACCTGTTTCTGTTTTATAAATAGAACAGCACAGCTATTCACATTATAAAAAGCTATTTATAACATCAAATGGGATATTTGTGCTAGGAAATTCGCTAACCATACTTTAATAATCATTTATAAGGATGTTACCGATTTATAGGTCGGTAGAGACTGGTCCTCACAGAGATATTTCAGTTGCCTCAACCCAAAATGGAATTTTGCCCTGCACCCAATCATTGAGGACCATTTTACCAACCAGATGCACATCTCCCTGCCCATTCTTGTTCAGCTTCCCCATCTTTTGACTAAGCTGTTCTAAAAACAGATCCTCATCCTCTATAGTAATTTTATATTTTTTCTCTAAGCCATCTTTAGCAATTCTGACCAGCTGGCTGACATAAATCTCCGGCTCTTTGATTTTTTCGACTCTTACGGCACCCATTAGAACAGAGGAATATTCCAAATCATCTATGCTCACCGATTTATCCTTAATGTCTATGATGCCCGGTGAATCAAAAAGATAAATCCCTTTATCGAGCTTGACTTGCTGCCAGTTCCTGGTTTCACCAGCAAGAGGTGCTGTTTTTGTGCTCTTCTTGTTCAACAACACGTTGATGATGCTGCTCTTCCCGGTATTAGGATATCCCACAAACCCAACAGAAATCGTCTTTTTGTGAATTTTTCTGTACTGTCGGAGCAGATTCATCAAATTGTTTTTGCCATAAAAGTTGACAAGCGATTTGCTGTGCATTGCCACCGTAGGAAAATGTTTGCTTAGTATGTCGATGTTTTTCTTCGTTACGGCTGTGGGAACTAGATCAACCTTATTCAGCACAATTATCATATTTTTGTGCTCGTTGGCCCTTATATATTCAATAACCTGTCTGCAAAGAAACATTTTCGGATACCTCACATCAAGTACATGCACAATCACGTCACTCGTGTCTAGCACCTTATACAATTCGTTCCAGATGCGCTTTGATCGTCCTGGCCTGAGCACATCCTCCTCGTGAACAACATCCTGCTCACACACCCTGGTCCTGTTCCCGGTCACGCTGATATCAGCAGCATTCTGGTTCTCATCATTGTCCACTCGTTTGCTAAACAGCAAATTCTCCACACGAGCCCTCTTCGTCTTGTAAATGTCCCTGTATTCCACTTTTGTCTTTCCCTTCCGCTCACTTAAAATAGAAAACGGGATTTGTCCCTTCTTTATTAGCACTTCGTACGCACTTTTCTCCTTCTCCTCCGTAATTTCGTTCATATTGATAGTGCGTGTGCTCGTAAACAGCTTGTAATTCGGAGGAATAACCGCTACCTTTGCACGTTTTGATTGAAAGTGTGCTGGTCGCAAAATTTCACCGTATGCCGAATACTTTGGCTTGTTGTTGTACATGTTCAAGAGATTGGTCTTTCTCTGTGAACGGTAGAAATTCTCTTTAACCATCGAGCAGGGTCACCAATTTTTGGGATTAATGTGTTTAAAATGCTGTACATGCATATCAGGCGCAGTATCGACATCAAAGCGCTTTTTTGTTCGCATTATATCGATTACTTTTACAGATTGGCTATTTCTGTAACGACCGAGTTGAATACGAAGTTGCTGTAAACATCTGCAATATTGAGTTAGGTCCAAGCTATGAACTAGCATTTGCAGTTCACCAGCTAAAACGTGTCTTTAATTGTGGAGCTGTTTTCCGTTGAAAATGAGTTTTGATATGATGTGTTTGTGTCTTCGTACGCAACTCACTGCAACGCGTTAAAAGATGCAAATATGCGGCACAGTCTTTACTCAGCACTTCCAAGAATGAATGCTTTCTCTGCATTTACACAATTAACCCGTTTTTATTTTATACCGATCACATTCACACCATTCCTACCACCACTCCCATATTATCACCATACGATATTACTTTGCCCTCGAAATCAGCTCCGTGCTTGTAAGTGTTGTCTAAAAAAACTGCATTTACGTCCTGTTCTACGAAGTTTGGTCTATAAATTGCTTTGTATGGCACTGTTGTTACGTGTCCGTTTATATCAACGATCTCCAGCTCAAGATACACCGGCCACACCCTGGCTATTCTGCACTTTACGAGTGACCCGATGGTCAGCAATGGTTCATAAAACACCCTTTCGCCCGTATCTCCATCCATAACGTATTGCGCGCCGTTTTCACCTGGTAGCACTAGCATGGGGGTGCAAAGCAAAACAACGTTTTTGCACGCCATGATACACGCAAATACATGCTATGAACGGTAGTACATGCACATTAGCGTGTTATAAGCTACCATAAGATGCAAATATGGATAATTGGCCTTGAAAATAGACGAGAAAGATCGCAGCAGTGCATTAACCGAAACGATCAATAATATCATCATTACATCGCTATGAATTTCTATTTATCAGTGTAAATGAGAACATATTATGCCATTAAGCGTGGTAAGAGTGAATGTGGCTCTTAGACCTTGAACGAGGGCCTTTCTTCAGGAAATCCAGCCGTTTCTTTACGTGTGGTCTGTGAAAAAAGCAAGCGCGATTTTTGTGGAAACCCCTAATGGAAGACGCCGAAACTTTGAGCGACACGAACAAGAAGGAGCTCCGTGAAAAAGACCTAATTGCGATGTTTAAGATGGGAAAGATTCGATTTAAACTGGTCAGTACGGGTAAGTCGTGGGATACAGACACAAAGGAGTCATTACTGGGATATAAAATGATACTGCAGAAGCAGCTGCCCAGGATGCCCAAAGAATACATCATCAAACAGATATTCAACGAGAAGCATAGCAACATACTGTGCTCAATCGATGAGAACATCGTGGGCGGGGTGTGCTACCGACCGTTCTATGAGCAGAGCTTTGTTGAGCTGGTGTTTCTTGCGATCGACTCGAGCGTTCAGGTGAACGGACACGGCAGCATGATCATTGATATGTTGAAAGAACATTGCAAACGGGAGATACAGAACATTGAAGTAGATTTCCTTGATTACCTTTCGTACCCGAAGAGATTGATACACCCAGTCTATCTGATGGCGTACGCTGATAACTACGCAATCGGCTTTTTCAAGAAACAGGGATTCAGCACGGAAATCTATTTCAAGAACTGGAGAGGATACATAAAGGACTACGAGGGAGGGACACTCATGCAATGCAAGGTCCTATGGGAGATAAACTACCTGAACAAAATAGAAATCGTGGAGAAGAAGCGCATGGAGTTCATCAACAAGATCAGTCAATTGTCTTCGTTCAACATATTGAGAGATCCTCCTAGTTTTGCGGATGTAAAAACTGTCTGGGATATTCCTGGTCTCAAGGAGGCAAAGCTAACTGAAGAAATGCTCAATCAGACAACTAAAAAGCTTAAAAACGTATTTCGATACATCATCTCAGATATACGGACAGACACGCATGCATGGCCATTCTTGCAGCCTGTCAACGAGAAGGAAGTTCCCGATTACTATCAAATCATAAAAGCACCCATGGACATATCCAGGATCGAGCAGAACGTAGAGGATGATAAGTATGACAGCCTAGAAGCGTTTGAACGAGATTTCGTCCAAATTTTTAAGAATTGCTACATCTACAATGCACCATCCACCACATACTGCAAATGTGCACATGTGCTGGAGAAGAGATTCAAGGATAGAATGAAGGAGGTTAAGAAAACGCTAAATGGAGATAGGGGTGCAAGAAAAGACAAGGATGAGAGAGAAGTGCTACCAAAGCTTTACACACAACCGGAGCATTTTGTGCCAGAGGAATACGCAATTCCACCCATTTCATTGCCGAATAGTGACTTTGGTGTCCTCAAAGACACCGTGTTGAGTTCTGTTCAGCTGGAAACACACGGCAAAGCGTACGAGCAATTGAAGAAAGAAAAGAAGAACGGTTCAAAACAGGATATAAAGAATGTTCAGGTACAGGAAAATGCCACTAAAAAGAACCGAAACAGACATAACGATGATGAAGATGATAGAAATGATAATTTGTTTGACATTAATTTCGAAAATCATCACTCAGAAGACTTTTTCTAGAGCGCATGTTAATTAAAACCTGTCATATATGATGCGTTTTGTATAACTGCTAGTTCAGGTGTTCTTTACGCTGCCCTCAAGGACCGCGCTCAGTCCATAACAAGCATTGGTATCGTTTTTGTGTACAAGGAGTGTTTAGGCACAGATGCAGGTCTCGCAGATGTAAAAAATAATTTGGTGATTTTTACATTCAATTCATTGTTTGAATGATTTAACACTTCTTGTACATCACTCTTGATAATAACCACCGAATGTGTGATCCAAGGATATTCTTCACAAAAGAGGATGAACCGACTCAAATCACTCCCCACATCACTAAATCATACCATTTTCTAAATTACATGACAATGTTTACCTAAATACTGCAATATCACTATATCTAGTAGTACCATGTAACGATTATTGCCATTCCGTGATGAAGAAAATAGTCCTTTAACAATTCGCTGAGTGTGGTTAATGCAGCACGTACACAAATAGTTTTCTTACATTCACGTGCAACATAGGAGGTGTATAATGTCTTTCACGTCAGATTGGTAAGCGATTCTTGATTGCGAAAAACAATGCTGTATGTTTGTCTGTAAAAATAAACAAAAAAAAGTACAGTAAAACGATTTTGATTGGTGATCAATTGCTAAGGCACGTTATAATAGACAAGACACGAGCTTTATCCGTGGAAAGTGGCGATTTCAAGTTCTATAAAATTAATTTATTGGGAACGTTCAAGTTTCTATTTCATGGCGCACAGATTTAAGAAAATTGTACAGAATCGAAATTATTTCCTTCACATTTTTGTTCTCAGGCTCGCCAAACTTTCGCTTTATTATGCTCGAGTAGATCACCGCCTCCCTATACTCGTTTGAGAAGTTTCTCACAAATTCCGAGAAGTAGAAGAGAAAAGCCTTCATATTCGCTCTTAGCTCGCCATCCAGCTCTTCCACCCATTCCTTGCATGTTCTGTATTCTAGAATGTACTCGTTCATAATTTCCTTGTAGTTGTTTAGCTCATCATTTCTTATCGATTCGATTGTTTCCAAATCGCTTTTAATGCTTTTCAGTCTGCTGCGTGCCGTCTCAGCAACAAATTTTAGAAGTGATTGGTTGTTTTTCTTTCCCCTGTAGTTCTTGGTTAGTACTAAAGAACAAACCTTGAAAGCCGATGCTTTTCTTCGGTTATTTCCATAGTTGGTGTTTATCGTGTTTCCGAGCTCTAGAACCGTCTTGAGAAGCAAACGAATGTTGTTGCTCTGCAGAATCGTGTCGTACACACTTTTTATGTTCTCCACGCCGATTATCCAGTTGTCTTTGTTCTCGAAGAACCGTCTTTCAAAGATTAGCAGCCTGATGAGCTTTTTATACGGGTAGAACGCGATCATTTTGCGTTCTATATCGTTCAATTCTTTTTTTCTTGAGAACATCATCTTATACTCTTCATCCGTAGGAATTATGGTGTTTATCATTGTCAGGTCCTCCAACGGCAGGTCCGCCAGCTGTTTGTTGTGCAGAACAAATTGTTTCTTTTCAAACGTTTTCAGTGACAGCGAGACCAAAAATAGCCGTCTGCTGTCTCGTATCACACTGCTAGCCTGCTTTTCTACCTTAAGCTGTTGGCAGTCCGTTGTAATGCAGAACCAGTCCTCAAACTTCATAAAATCGATCTGTGTGTGCACATCGTCCAATTCGTTGAAAATGCTGTCGCACGATTTTGGAATTACCGCCCAATAGAACGGACGAACCGTCAACGAGTTGGCTATCTCCGTCTTCGGTATATTTTTGGGCGGCAGCGTTTTTTTTTTCGTCTTTGTGTTCTCTTTTTCAGGCATTATATCGACTATCAGGTTTATGTCTACCAAGGTAATATCATCGTTTGGCTTATATGGTCGATCCAGCGATGCCTCCTTGCTAGAATTTGGCACCTCTTCTCTTTTCTTCAGCTTTTGTAATACTTTGCTCATTCCAGTTGATGAATTTGCTGTAATTGTCGCTATCATTGCATCATCTTTGCTATAACCTTCTCCTTTCAGCCGGTTCAATAGATTTTCGTCGTAGCTACCAGCAAATTTGTCAATCAAAAGTGATTTACCATTGAGATTGTAAACCTTACTTTTTTTATCAGTTTTGAAAAAGATAATATCGATCGTGAAATCATCATCCAGAATTGTACCACTGTCTAGCACCAAATCATCTTTGCTGAACCGATAAAGACCTTCCTCGAAGGAATTCGTGTTAAGAAAGAGCGTGAACAGCTTGGCATTGTTCCTGTTGAGCACCAGTGTGACATCGCCAGCAATTGAGGTATCCACCTTGCATATAACATGGTGTTCGTCGTGGATAACCGTTGATATAGTGGGCTTTTCCATGATTCGCAGTGAATAAAACGGTTTACCGAACGGCTTGCTGCTTTCTACTCTTTTCCTCGGCAGAGTGCTTATCACTATCTGGTGGATACACAGTGTTTTGAACTCATTTCTACTCAGGTAGTTCTCAAAATACGACAGGTACAACTTCCTTGGCATCTCCAGATTTTTGACCTTCTCCTTTACGGTATTGTACGCTTGTTCAAACGTAGTATCTTGGATATAACGCACAAGGCCCAGCAGATAGAACGATAAACTGCTTTTGTACGAGTTTCTTATGATTACTGTGTTTTGGCTGTCGAGTTTAAGCCAAAATTCTGCAACTCGGACAAATGAAATGCACTCAATTAGGCTGGTGCGTGTGCTAAAACGGACCTCGTTGTTAAAGTTGTGCTTGTCCTCGTCGAATGTGAGAAAAATGTGGCTTTTCTGGGTCCGGAGATACTCCTCGGTCTTTGGAAACGACGTGTGATTTATCAGAGATACACGGGGTATAACTTTCGTTTCTCTCACAGACTCGTCTGCCAGTCTCAGCGAGGTGATCCGCTCAAAAATACTGATTTTTGTTTTTATGTTGCCATTGGGAACATACGCCATGTGGTTAAAATTCCCTTGTAATTGTTCGTATATAAAAATCGCATATGAAACGTTTCGTGTTACACTGGGCAGGACGTAAACGTGTAATCTTTAGTAGTAGAATGTGTTTGGTGCTCGCTTCACATACAGTAGATACTGTGCGTAATTCTCGTAAAACGTTTTATCTCATGTTTAGTATGACAATTACACATTAGTCGAAGCGTTCGCCGAGTGTTAGCCTATGAAACAAGCTTAAGACAACCAATACATTCATTCCTGCACTATTTTTGATCATGGATTGGGCAGTTTTTAAGATCAGACAGCCAAATCAACAAAAGAAACAAAAAGTTTCAGCACGTCCGTATAAATATGCCAAGAACGCACCGGACAGTATATGAGTGTACCAGAATCAAAAATTGCCGACATCTACATAATAGGTAAGCCAGATTGTATCTTCTGCAGGAAAGCAAAAGATCTCTTGGATAAAAACCTACTGGATTACGAGTATTACAGCAGTAGTCCTAACAGCAGGTACGTAAAGAATATCATGGAAAAATTGGACTACCAAAAGTTTCCGATGATTTTTTATAAAGGCGATTTTATTGGTGGGTTTAACGAGTTGAGCGAGAAATTGGTGGCTGGAGAGTTTGAAAAATTGAGGTATGATGATGATTTCTGAACACAGATAAATTAAAACTTTTAGATGCACATCAGAAAACATTGCAGCACAGTAATATTGCTGCATAGAAGTTATACCGTGCACACATATGAGTTGACCTATTTGCATGGACACGATCCTTAGAAAATCGTTTTCGCGATGTATTACTACGGATGATACACAACGATTAGCGTGTTTACGTTTTAGTTGCTTGAACTAGGGTAAAAGCGTTCAAATAGAGCAGCTAATTCAATCGCTTTGCACGCCACTACAAAACGAAAAAGAATCGAACATTGTCTATAAAAAGAACAAAAAAACTTACCCTGAAAAAATAATGAAATTCACCAAATCACTGTAACACAAAATTTTTATCATTGCTCCTCAGTAAAACGGTCATTTTATTGTGTTCGTTCGTTCCCGGGGAGCACAGCAATGTTATTGTACCATGGGTGAGGGTGTGTTCATACGGCATTCTCAATGCGTACAAAATATTTTTGATTAAATTTATTATTTTTATTTTTTCGTTTGGCCATGATTTTGTGCTTCACTGTGGAGAATAAAGTGTTTTTTGGCTATTAAATTTCAAAAACTGCGTTTTCTTTATCACCCAGATTATCATTGCACCATTACGTCGCTCAAATTCACAAATAGCGTCGTAATACTTCGCTTATTACTAGCCAGTGCTATGGCGCGCGCAAATATCGTTTAAATGGTGAATGAGACTGTGATTTGAACTCATATCGTTGTATTGAGGCATTCTGTATAAATAGAGTCACCATCTACATAACCATACTTTGCTGTAATTTTCGTGTGTTTTACCTGCAGATTGCTCGGAAGATCTCGTTCTGCCCGGTGTGTCACGAATACCTTGTTTTGCTCACACAAAATACGCTTCAATAGCGTAATTATGCCAGGTACGGTATTAAACTCGTTCCTGTGTTCGATCATACTTCAGCTGTCACTTCTTCAGCATTGTGTTATCCTTTTTCATGAATACGAGTTTAACTGTAGGTTGTTTTGCTCACGTTCTATTTGTTGTTGCCATAACTGCAGATCAAGACTTGTTCCTATCATTTATATCACTACACGCTCATCAAAATGAGTTAGTGCTATAAATGTGCTCCTTTCTTACTAGATGTTGCTTGTTGGCCGGGTTCGATCACTTCTGTCATCCATCCGATCGTGATATTTTAACTTATTTCTGACCTATGAAATTTAAAAAATAACGAGTATCATTGCGGCTCATCATTGATGAATGCTTCAGAAAAGTAAAAACACCTCATTTCAACAGCAGATGGTTCACTCAACTGAATGTTTTATATTTCACCACTTACTAAGTAACATGACCAGTATGCAAAATTAGCATGGAAGGCCAATCACAGATATCTCATTTGCTACTCTAGGACTTAAATTTAATTTTAAACTATCATGTCACCCTGAAATACGTACAGATTGGTTTTGTCAGTGCGATCAGATAAATGTAAAATACCTCGACATGTACATCCTTTTTTCTTATTTGTCTTCACATACCGCTATTTCGTATAAATACGCGTGCAGCGCACATCTCATGTCTCTACTGTTTTTGATTATCGGTATTGCAGTATTAGCTGTTATTTTTATCGTTGGCATGCCGTTGTTGCTGCATTTCATGGGCAATAAAAATGATACGCCATCGAATGGAGACCAAGGGGGGAATCAAGGGGGCGATCAAGGGAAGAACGGAGATAGTGGAAATGGTGGAGGAGGAGGTATTAAGAGCTTGTTTAGCGGGGATTCAAAGTCGCCTCAAGAGCCGGAGAAGGGAGAAAAGGGCGATAAAAAAGATGAAGAATGTAAGGATGATAAGAAGGGCGATAAAGATAAGCCGGAAGGTGAACCGGACGCACCATCCGAAGGTTCTGCACCTCCTAAATAGAGACTGGTGTTTTATGGAAGTTGCGTGTTCTGTGAGCAGCATCTAAGGTTTAAGTAAAGATCTGTGGTCTAACCAGTCATTCATTTCTCGTATCTTAAAATCTCTAAGTTTTTTATTTTCAAGCAATTTGCCAGAAATGAATGCCAACAATACAATTGAGCGTTATTCGGTGTGTAGGGCATATTCACACCATTACAGCAGTTGATGAGCATTGTTCTTGTTAAAGTAGGATCGTACCGTTTAAGATAAATGTGGGATGCACATCGTGTGCAGTTGTTGAATGAACTTATGTAATTCTAAGCTTACCGCTGCGAATCCATGATCACAGCACAATATTTCATATCAGTGATTTACAACATGTTCTACATCATCAGTTAAACGCATCTTCACCTGCAGCACATGTACTATTCAAAGATATGTTCGTTAAATTGTTCATTCGTTAGAATTAGATGCTGTAAAAAATTTAAAAAGTGTTTTTATAATTCAGGCGCATCATATTGTTGTTCATTTTGAGGCATGACAGGAAGCTATGCTGACTAATTGTTCCTGCCAGAGTGACTCTCTCATATCAATCATACAAGTAAAATGTCTTTCTCACACAACAAAATCTATTAAACTCGTTTCAAACCTCAAAAACATCATAGAACGATGCTTTCAGTTTTTTTTTGCTTATTGTTGTTCGTTGCACAACGATGAAAATTGGTTGTGTGCGTTTCCACCCTCAACGATGACGTTTGAAACTGCCCGTTACTACATGAGCGAGGCTATCAGCGAGGCAAAGAAAGCTCTGCTGGTCGACGAAGTACCTGTGGGCTGCATATTCATGAGAGATAATAAAATCGTAAGCAGATCTCATAATTTGACAAATAAACTCAACGATCCGCTTGCACATGCAGAAATCGTGGGTATAAGATCGGCTGATTGCACGAATTGCGATGTGTACTTGACATGTGAACCGTGCTTAATGTGTTTTGGCGTGTTGAAACGGCTGAACTGCAAAATTTATTTCGGATGCTTTAATCCTACCTTTGGATGCAGTCTGGTTGAAACAAATGACAACATTTTTCTTGATAACAAAGAATGTGTTGATTTGCTGAGGCAGTTCTATAAAAATGAGAATTACAATGCTCCGATAGAAAAAAGAAAGATTAAGACGAAAAGGTAGCAATATATGGTGGTGTAAGCTTTATTCATTACATATATTGTTCATAAAATTGCATACTAAAGACCAAAATACGTTTCTTTTGTCTTTGGTACCGTGTTTTAACATCTATGGCCGGATGTACGTGAATCAGCACAGAATGCGGTTCAGAGCAGCAGTGCACGGCAGGAATAAAAGTAATCGTATTTTAATGTATTGCTGTGATATTACGAAAAAAATTCTTTTTTAGCGTTCAAAAAAGAATTTTACCGAAAGGTGACCGTAAGTGTCATGGAACCACGTATTAAAGTTGGATTCGTTCACTTTACATCGCTAATTGTGTTCATGCCCGAATGTGCCTTTTCGAACAAGTGCATTTGACGTGTATGATCAGGTAGTTTTTCTTTCTCTTTCATATTCGCGCGTGTGCCCTCATAATAATCAGTATAGCCATTTTATCGAAATAGTTTCAAATCTATCCATTTCCAGACAAAACACATTTTCTGATAAATCATTGTGATATTTGGACAAAATTACTCGGCCATTATTTCAATTTATAACACTTGTCCTATTTTTATTCCCAGGTTTCAATCTTCTAATGTTGTAGTCACAACATACTGTTGTTGAAGAACTGATGCAGAGAATCCAGTCGCAAAATTAGGCCATTTAATCGTGGTTTCTTGTTTCACTCGTCAATCGAATCTTAATGTTTGCAATATACGACAAATTGATTTTGTGAATCTAAAACAGATGGTTCTTTTAACAAATGTTGGTCTATGAAACAATGAATGAACAACCTTTCCGCTTTAGTGCGTTCAACAACGATTTACTGCGACTTCCTCCAGAGAAATTCAAATATTTGGTTTCAACCGCCCGTGTTAACCGAGAAATAATTATGAGCGGAAAGGTCATAAAAATATCGAATAATAGCTTTGCCTATCACCTGGAAATGAGTGAAACAAGAGAATTGCTGGTCATGAATGCATACAAAACTCTGTTTGGTTACAGCATATACACATTTGAAAAGAACCACAAGTTGAGGAAAATTGGTTGGCTAAAGGTAAACCTGAAGAAAAATGAATTTGTGCTATATGAAGGCGAAAAGGATACCATAATAGTAAAATACGCGAATATCATGTATGATCAAAAGCTCTTTCATGATATGGAAGTTATTTACACCACGGAGGGTGATTCTGTATTAGAGCGGTACAATAGCAATGAACTGGATAAAATTATAAGACTGGCGAACAAGAAGCCGCGGTATAACAAAGACAGAGATTTGTATACGCTCAATTACAATAACATGTCCATTATCCCTTCAGAAAGAAACTTTCAGCTGGTGCATCCCAAATTGCCAGACTACATAAACCTGAGCTTCGGTGCAAATTCAGAAAACGATTATAAGCTGAACTACTCGTTTCCATGGAATGCTCTGCAGGCATTTGCAATCAGTCTTACTGCCTTGTTATTTGAGAGCTGAAGTGGCACGAGTTATGGCCACCTCCCCGAATACGATCTGCTGTTGTTATACGATGACAAAATTTAGCACCGCTCTGCTTACATTATCTGAAAATACGGTGGCGAAGAACGCAAAAATAGCAATTATTTTTTTAATCACCCGCCACCACGGCCAGACCACCCGTGAATTCACAAAAAACAAAGAGGAATAAATCCACATACTTAATATAATGCATAGATGATTGTGGTACTACTGAGTGATGAAGCGGTGACTTTCAAATGGTAATTTTTCCGTTTTCCACCTAATTAGCCCCGTGAAACAGATATTATTTATAGTACCGTGCAAGTCACTCAGTTTTCTCTATCACTGCCGTGATAAAGGAGATATCTGCACCGTGTTCATAAGCGAGTGATAGAACGCTAAAAATCACCATAGAGACAATCCACAACAAAAACTTTCGTGTAAATACACAAAATCATATTTAAATATTTTCTTTGATTGTATTTGTTACACAATACGTTGAACTGAACAACATAAAAGTGACTTTATGAATTCTTTGTTTGATTAAAATAATGAATTGTCTCGCTACACAGAAAAAAGAGTTATTCACGATAACCGTGGTGCAAAAACAAAAAGTTTTATTACACTGCGGGACAAAATTTGGCGTGATAGACAGCTTTGGCCCTTTGTTGTGGGTGTGACACACCCATGGTACAAATAACTCGGAAGATAACGAGCATCATTTCATATTTACGCGTGTTCTATTAGTACTCTCTCCTCTTTCTACGCGCTCTTTCGTTCGAATACTCATCAGGAGAACGATCCCGGTCCCTTCGACCGTATCGCGACCATGAATAGTCACTCTCTCTATCGTAGTTGCGATTATCATCGTCATATCTGCGATAATCTGCGTGTTCATAGGTACGTTCATCATACGGACGGCCGTATTCGTTTCTCCCTCGGTCATTATAGCGGTCTACCCTCCGCTCATCAAAGTCTCCCCTGCCACAATAATTATTTCCGCGTGTTCTCTGGGTGTACTCCGCTTGATAGCCTGCACGCCAAGTGTTACTATTGCATGGTTCTCGGTCACGACCGCTGTGTGAAGAATAGGAATTATTGAAATTTCCTCTGTTGTGTCCACGCGGTTCTGAACCGAAATTATCCGTCCTCTCGTTCTCAACATACGCTGGGGATGCTCGGTAGTTTGTTTCGGATCTCACATTGCGAAGAGAGCCAATTTCTGAACCGTTTTCATGTGGTGGTGTATTATAGTATGACGATCTCCTGTCTGTGCGACGATTGCCACCGTATTCTCTTTCCCTCCCCCTGTATACATAAGACCTGCTACGATCTTCATCCCTTTCAACGCGTTCATTGCCATCCCAGGATGCCTCACGATTATTTATCCTGCTATCATTTCTACTTTTGCAGTATTTTTTGTCTCCGTGATCACTTCTCTCATCATACTGGGAAGACTCTTCGTACCGATAAGCTGCACTTCGATCATGCTCATAAACCGAGGCGTTCCCACGGGTTTCTCTGGTGCCGCATACGATTTCTCCAGGTTCAATTTCTTTTTCCATACATTTTTTGTAATTCTTCGGATTTGCTTGATAACGGTCCCGTGGTTGACGCACGAATGACGATCTAAATGCACCTTCTATGTCAGTGCTCCGTGGCATATGCTGCGTGTCCGTGGTTTTTTTCTGTTCCTCTTGTGTTGAATTTGTTCGTTTGACATTACCTTCAGCCACAGCTGATCGTTTATCCGTTTCTTTACTAGCTGTGGTAACCATAACATCCCCACGCACAGATCTTCTTATCTTAACCTGACTGATCAAGCTCTCGACCATGACATTCAGGTCTTCTCGTGAGCTTTTTATGCTATGCAAAGAATTTTCAATCCATTCCAGATCCGTGAGATTGCCGAGAAAATGGCTTGTAAACAAGATGAAGTTTTTTGCATCGAAAAACCGCTCAAAGACCTTACCTCGGAAGCTTTCAATGTATCGTACAACATCAGGTCCAAATTCAACATTTTTTATTTCGAGCGGCGTTAATCTGCTGTAATTCAGAGGATTGCTGGTGCTTCTTGTCATAATTTCTTGAAAGTTGATCGATAGGTCCCTTTGTTTCGTGTTGACATCCCTCACCAGTTCATAATACAGGTCGACGAGCGCAATTTTCTGTTTGAGCTTCACGCTGTTCATCTTAAAAATGTTATTTCTGAAGTTTTGCAGTAATGTGTAGTCAAAATCATTTCGCTTATTCAAATACGCCCGCAGCACGTTGACCATTCCGTAGCGTTTTTTAGAAAGACTTCGCTCCAGATAGACCCGTAGCATATTCAGCAGAATGCTTTTAGAAGGATCTTTGAATTTAAGCACATCGATGAACTTGGCTGCCTTTCTCATTCTCAATATGTTTTTTCGTTCCATCTCCTTCGCATCTCCAGGCATCGTATGTTTGCCTGCTTCAACTATGTAGTTAAACAGTTCACACTCAAAAATGAACCTGTTCAGATCATCCTGCATGCACACGAGATCAGAATACATGGGCAGCATGTGTTCCCACGACTCTGTGACGATTTGTCTCATCACTGTCCGCCTTGATTTAGTGTTTAGCTCGTTCAACCCGTTCGAAATAAATTCTATGTTTGATTTTACGAGCCTGCAAAGCATTTTCTTGGTCTCATCGGCTACCTCCTGACATAACTCTGCTGAAAAAACCTCCTTCACTTTCGATTCGTCTGAAGTCATGCTCTCAGACGAGATGAAAAAGGAGTATAATTCTTTACATCGAACTACCATGTCTTTGATGCTGTCACATGTGCTATTCTCTGCCTTATCGATATAATCTTTCAGTTCAATAATCTTCGCCAGTTCAACGTTCTTCTCGTATTTCCTATACAAGTAAAATATATCTGGGCTGATATTTTCGATGTTGCTGCAGTTCAGAAACTCAACCACACACTTTTTGTTTGCTCTTTTTTCACATTCTGTTACGTACAATTTGTGCATTTCTTTCTCCGCGTCATTGTAGCACAACACAATCTTCCTTGCCAGGTCCAAATCCATAACGACCATATGCTCTAGCACATCGCTCCTACTCTTGTTTTGCATGTACAGCATCATCGATAACTTTTCATCGCCAAGATTTAAAATGTTTCTAATGCCGATACTGTTCACGTTCAGAAGCGAAAAATGAAATAATTTGTACCAATTTGTGTTTCTGTTCAGCCTTAGACCGTTGATGTTGATCGCCTCCTTCTCCATGTAAACAAATTTTGAAAAATGTTTTGTTCCAAGCAGAGCTCCGATGACAACCAAGGGATCAGCCATACTGGTCAGGAACAAATCATTTGATCGTCTCTTGCAGTGATTACCGTACCAAATTTCGGCAAGCAACGCCTTTGTCCGCGAAATTCTCAATTTATGTGGTTTTCTGCTCAAATTTGTTCGACTGATCGGATAGTTATCAACTGAAAAACCATCACTGTCCGATTTCGTCGATAAAACAGCGTCCTCACTGGTTTCGCCTCCATCTTTGTCTGCTGGTCTGTCGGCAACGCTATCATTTCGCACTCTGGTACGTACGCGACCATCTCTTCGCTCCCTTACCTCTCGAAGCAATGAATAAAACAGAGCGTAGTCCAAGCAGTTTCTTTCAACTAGGCATTTTCGTTTTTGCACGAAAAAATTTTTAGCGTTTATCTTGGCATATTTGCTCCTTATGTCCGGCCCAAACATATTGTTCTGCTCTAAAATTGGTGTTGGCAAGTACAAATAACACTCATTACAGTTATTTTCTAGCTTTATTTGCAGATTTCCAGCTGTCAGTGCATATTTCATCAGTTCGTTTTTTTTCATCGCAGGGTCTGCCAGCAATTTTCATTCTTCTACGATGAGAATGTTCTGCTATATCTCCGTGTATTGCCGTGGACAACAGAATGCTTTTTGATCTGCGCTCAACTTTATTCGCGATCGTACGAATTGCAGAATACTAAATATTCCATATTACCTATAGAACGGGTGTAACACGCAATTCGTCAACGCAAAAAATGTTCATTTGTGGTGAAGTAACTTGAGATAACCATGCAAAGGGCGTAAGAGTTAACTATTGAGCAGCGTGATTTATGTATAGATGTATTCATCTAATGCCATGTTTTCAAATGCTATGGCAATCGTATACGGATTTGTTGTTGATGAATACGCTATTATTGTTATTTTGTTCGCTCTTATCCATAAATATATTCTGCAGTTTATAGGTGTAGTTCTGTTTTGTCGAAATTTTCAAACGTTATTGAAGGTTACATTCATTGAAAAAGTTAAAAATGCATGATACCGTGAATGCTTCCTTCTTCACGAATATTTTGGCTTATCATCCACCATTTCTTACGTATCAAATAATTCACCTTCTTTACGGTTTGCAATTCTCCTTTAAACCATTATGTTATGATCAAAGTAAATTAAGCAATGTCCTATTTTCTCGTCTCTTCAAGTTCAAATTAATTTCTTCGACAAAAAGTTATAATTTTACTTGCGTACGAATATTCCTACCCTGTATCTAACACACATTGTAATTACAATCCGATGTACCACAGTAAATTTCAAAGATCTATACTTTATCTTTCTTTCGTTTTTCTACTCACGAATAGTACTTTATACCGAATAATTTGATTATAATCCCATTTACCACACAATTATTTATCATTCTCTCTTCCACATCGATCCATACTGCCAAATTGTTGAGTCTCTCAGAATTGAGCTCTTTTTTCGTTATACACACCTTTTGCTCATCAAACACATCACAACAAGGCTGTGTTTGGCGTGATATAACTGGTTTGATGAACAAATATGTTTAGAATTAAAAGTGAAACTCAGTAGTAGAATACGGAAAGGGTCTGATCTGCACTATCCTACTGTAAGTGGGGAGAAAAGTTTACATTTCCTGTTTTACCTCTGATAACGACAAAAGTCTTCATTTATGTACGGTGTGCATTCAATAGCAATCTGATAACTAAGTGATATTTTACGGTAACCTGGTGTGCAAACGTGTTATGAGCCTGCTGTGTAGTTAAGTACGTGTCTTTCGGTAATATACCAATAATGAAATGATATTGGCAGCCAAGAAAAACAACATGGCATGAATCGACTTGCTATAACGAGATAAACTTGCTACGTGTTTTGCGAAGAAACGTGGTTTTACCATATTCCATATTTTTTCGTATCCCCATGTTTTTTGTTCTGCTCTAGAGGATTCGATGCTCCGACAGATTTACGAGATATTCATACGGAAAAACAATATTCTGCTGTCATCTGCACAGATTAAAATGCTAAGTGAAAAAAAGTACGTGATAGAAAAATATAAAAAAATAGCTGAGGAATACCTCAGACACTTTCACAGTGGTGTTGCCACGGATGATAATCTAGATTTTGTAATCGATCGGATAGAGAAGTCCTTAACATGCGATATTTTTAGATTAAAGAATTTTGAAAAAGAATTTGGCACTAATCTAGAGAAATACTACTTTTTGCAGTCTCTGACACGTGGGGATGGTATGAAGGTATTTGGAATGTATTACAAGAATAAGTTCGATGAGGATGTTGTGGAGGATGATGAGTCGGTGATCAGGGTTAGATTTAGTGTTGATGAGGACCTTTTCGTGTTTGACGGTATGTTTTTTGGAGCCTTAGGAAGTAACGAGAACGGAGTGTTCGTGGTGAAAAGAGTTTATTTGCCAAAAATAGATGTTAGATCGATTGAAAGATGGGATTTGCTACAAAGGAATGTTACGATTGCTTTCTTCAGCAACATCAGCCTGGACAATGACGCTCTAAACCGGATCAAAGAAGTTGAATGTGATATTGTCGTGTTGACGGGCCGATTCAACGTAAAAAACATTTCAAGTACGGTCATCCGATTCGCACAGTCATGCAAAAACGATATTATAGTGATGCTTGACAGGAATGAACCTGTTCAGACAATTCTTCCGGTAAACTTTGAAATCCCCGAAAAACCGTCCAATTTACATCCCGCTACGAACCCTGCACACATACAATTGCATAACAGAAACATCGTCGTCGTGAAGGATGAGATTTGTGCGAAGAAAGCACAGGGCATGTTCTTTAAAGACAATTACTACGAATCGTTCGCAAGAACGTTTCTCTCACAGTATACGTATAATTTTGAGGTAGGGTTCAAGGAGATACCCCATTTGATATTTGTTGGACAGGACACACGGGCGTTTATCGTGGAATGTGATGGCGTAATTTTAGCTAGCTGTGGCGGTGATGACAACGCATACGTAGAGTATCGCACAGAGAGCGGCAAAGCAGAGATAAAATATTTGTTTGTTTAGTCTTTTTGTAATTGTTTTACGCAGCTTCTTGGCTTTCAAACACGCGAAACTTAGCGGTTTGAGATACGACAAATATTTAATTGTAGTGCACTTTCCAAGTAATGTATCTATAAAGTGCATCATATGAATAGCATAGCAGTGTACGTGCGTGTTGATAGTTTACTTCGTGTTGTGCAGGCAATCATGCATATTTCACCGTCTTTCCTGATAATTTCTCGTCCTGAGCGAATTTCATTTTTTATTATCAAACTTTGAAACTTTTTTTGCATTTGTTTTGTAATTTGATTCTTTTCATTTAAATTTCATTAATTTTGGGTCTGTCACTCCACCCATGTCTGGCTATTCATCAGATTATGTCAAAAAGAAGGACAGGACCAAAAGACGCGTAACCAGCACAAAACAGCCTTCTGAGAGCGTTATGACGGACGACACACACACATCCACACCTACAGAAGCTATCTTCAGCAGCAATTTTGATTTTCTAATATTTAAGATGTTGAATATACTAACAGCAAACGATAAGCCCGTTCTTTTCATCGTTCCGTCGCTCGTTCTGGTTCTCCTAAATTTCTATTTTGATTATGTTAATCCTATGCATCTGTCATTCACTGCGTTCTTCCTCTACCAGTATCTCTGCGGAAATTCATTTTATACGTTTATAGCGAATGCTTTGGTCTATTTTTCGGTTGTAGGTGTTGCTACGTTCTTTTACATGCGAAAATGAACAAAAAAGTGTATTGCAGGAGAACACATGTCCTAGTGAGCCACTTATATCAGATTTAATGTTAAATAAAACAATGCGAATCACTTAATCACACTCCTGTCTACACGGTGTTTCCTAAACAATTTTATACCATAAATCAATTCGGTAGTGCTTCTGATTGAATTAAGACGATTAATGTGAACACATGCACGATATTTCCATGTTCACTTTTGCATTTTCACCAAATTATGGATGTGTGAACAGCCGTATCAATACTCGCTGTACTATTGGCGTATTCTTGTTGTATTCTAATGAGTGCGACACTTGGTTTTTGATACTTGTATCGGCTTAATCTGAAGAAAAGCATCCTCAATGAGTTCTAATGTCGCTACTTCTCGCTGAACTCTCTTCCAAAATATTATTTGTGCAAAAATCCTGGTATTGTGATAAAATTCCTAGTATGGTAATCAAAGCATAAAATTTTGGATGATAACTAAGAGCAGATGCACCTGCATACCTGTACACTAAATTCATCACAAATTAATTTATTTAGCATGTGCTACGAGCCGCTCATGAATTCTTTTATCTCGTAATTTTTTTTCTGTTCGTCTTTGTATCGATAATCAAAGAAAAGTTCTTCGTTTCGTTTGATCGCTCTTTTCGCGTAGAATCCAACTCTTTTGCATCCAGCGACTTGCACTGTCTTGGCTATCAAGTTGGCGTTCTTGCTGTGATTAATAAACCGTGCCTTGTTCGCTATCTTAGTGGCATCTATCGTCTCCTTTGTGCAGTCCGACTGATTGGAAAGATCGAAAAGGTATGAAAGCTTTCTCTTCTCATAAAAGAGACCACGTCGCTCAGCCTCTTCATTCGTGATTATTTCGCCTACATATTCGATTACAAAATCGTCCCTGTGCAATTCATCCGTGGTGAACAGACCGTATCCCTCAATAATGCTTGGTGCAACGTATGTGGGGCGCTCCTTCATGTTTTGAATGTCGTTGTTTGTACAGTGTGTACACCTACACCCATCGGTACATTCTCTTGAATACTTTCTGCACGGACACGATTTTCCACATTTTCTGCATCCGCAGCTTGACAGGACAAGGTCACATTGAGCACAGAAACACGATTTTTCACAGAATACCTTGTTGATGTGGCAGGTGCAATTTTTGTTTTTCTGGCAGGATCCGGGGTGGTCGCATGGCTGATGCAGTTCAAAGTATTTTATGAGGTAGTTTGACGGTGCTGCGGTCGCTTTCTCTTTATAGGTGTATTTTCTTAGGTTGACTTTGTGCTTCTTTGAGATTAGGAAAACGCTTTTGCAGCTTAACTTGAGATCACAGAAGAAGTTCAAGGCCTTGGTAAGTTCGCAACAATTAAAATCGAAATTTTTGCGTATTTTCTGGACAATGTACAGATCCTTTGATGACAGCGCCGGAGTGTGAATTGATGTACTGCTTGCCGCCTCAAAAGCAGGCGCATCAGGTTTGTAGGCGCCTTCCGTACTGAGACACAAATAGCATCTATTTGAACATTTGATCGGGGGCTCTTCGTTCTCAATCTTGGGCATCCTCTTTGTAAAAGCACCATGAACATTGCAATCGAAGATTAGGCACACATTGCAGAAGTACGCATTGAATGAATCATTGTCTGTATACAAAGGCCTTGCATTTCTATCAAAATCTCGCTCCCATTTCTCCAACAGCTTAATAACACGTGTTTTTAGGAACGCAGCCACGCTTTGCAGCGTTATATACTCCCTTGTATCCTTGATCTCGCTTATTTTTCCATCCACAATGTTGCACTTCAGTCTGTAAAGTGCTGCATCGCTGAACTGTGAAAACACCTTTTTCAGTGCCAAATTTTTGATAGCCTCGCTCTGCGTTAACGGTTTCTCTGTAAGTAGCGTGTCATCATAATTAGTAATCGTTGTGTAGTTCTCCTCGCTGTTAATAAACGGAACAAATCTCAGTACCGGGTCATCAGCACCGCTTATATTTATCCGGCTGCCCACGAAATACCTGTATGATGGCTGAGGTTCTATCTGCGGGATTACAACTTTCATAAATTTCTGGTTTTCAAATTCTTCAAGATGAACGGGCCCTTTTTTGACGAATACCTCGTTCTTTTTTAGTATGGATGCGATGATTTTTTCGTATTCTTCTTTGGTCTTTTTCAAAATCGTATCCATGGGGCAGATAAAAGCAATTTTCTAAAATTTTGGAAGTTTATCGCGAATGGTCTTGGTTGTGAGCGAGCAGGAAGAGGTTCTCATCAAGCAATCAATCACTTTCAACTCTCAAATAATACGCAAAAAGAGTTCGCTGCTTCGTTACTTGGGACAGAAATGCGTGGTTTTCAAACATAAAATTAGTGTTGAACTTCAAATAACCCAGGTCAATGTAAATCATAGAAATTTCATACATCACAAATATTCTTTAAAACCGAACAGGTTGGCGGTAAATGATGAGAATGTCGCGAAGAAGAAAGTTTTGGTAAATAGAATCTTACAAAAGCCTAATAATAAGGTCTGATGGTGTTTCATAAATGTAATATTCATAATGAACGTGGCGATGTGACATGAGAATTTTCCTTTAGCAGGAAAAACATTCCAAAATGTGAAATGCAGGTTCTACCGATCATAGGGCCATTGCTTAATCTACGAGTTCTGGAAAAATTGCGGTCAATCTCTCCTACCAAGCTACTACTTCATATGAAACGCTATAATTCATGTTAAGAACCAATTAGATGCTCTAAATATACATGAATTGTGTTTCGTACTTTTATACGAGCAAATAACCGATTTTCCATTTAATATCGCCTTCTATCATTTTTACAATCAATTCAAATTCCATGCTTGCTTCGTATCGGTATTGCTTCTTCATTTCCGCGTCGAGCGTACCTCCTGCTACGATTTGTTCTATTGGGCCGAATAAAAGGGGCAGTGGACATGCTGTCCTGTAACATTGACACCAACTCTCCTTCTATTGATTAAAGCATAAGAAAATACTTGAGAAACCACGTGTTCAGTGACATATAAACAGAGTATTCATGGTAGCGTGCGATAATAACACGCACCAACGGCGTATCTGATTAAATATGTGATGTTTAAGTGTTATTCGCTGTTTGAACGTGCAATTGGTCATAATATCAGCATGTCCACCCATTTATTATTTCAATAGTTTTCTAATTCTCGATTGTTCTATTAGTAATTTTGTATGAAGCCATCACCATGAATATCCGTTTGTTACGCAATTTTAGTATTTTACATCCAACCAAGTTTTCATTATCCCCTATTTGCTGTGCATATCATTGGCAAAGACACATGTTATAGACCATTTACCTTTCTGCATCATACCAGGAGCATGTTCTCTTCCTACCCCTTTCTCCAGACCATAAATAATCCTATAAACAAAATTTAGCCCATGCTTTTCAACTTTTTTAGGCAAAACGACTACGACCTGTCCTTAAAATGGCGTCTTATACCAACAAAGTACCCATCAAACAATCCAAATAACTTCGGTGGAAAGGCGTTGCTTCCGCAGCGAGTAATCGAGGACCTGGTAAATTTGCAGATACCGGCGCCTTACACCTTTGAAATATCGCACAGCAACCGGTTGTACGTCTCACACACCGGCGTTCTAGAGTTCACTGCGAGAGGTGAAGAGATTGTTGTGCCTGAATGGTTGTACCAGCAGCTTGAGATGGACCAGTGTGGACTTGTCACCGTAACTTATAAGCAGTTGATGCCTGGCCGCTCCATCAAGCTTCTTCCCCATACCACCGACTTTCTGGAAATCGAATCACCGAAGCGAGAGTTGGAGAAGTGTCTGGTGAATTACCAGGTGCTGACATGCGGTGATGAGATTGTGTGTTCTTTTGATGAGTACGGTGTTATGAGATTCACTGTTAATCAAATAGAGCCAGACGATGATGCCATTTACATCGTGGACACAGATTTGATTGTCGAATTTTTGCCACCGATAGGATATGAAGAAAAACTTGAAAACGAGAAGAGCGTGATGAGATTTGTAGAATTTGATGACGTAGAGGATGATGATATAAAGTGTGTGAGGATGAAGGAAAGAGGAATTTGTTTTGATTTTAAATAAACACTAGCTGTGTAGTTGTGAGCCGGCACGTGGACTCTTAGCAATTTCGGTAATGTAATGTGGTAATTTTGGTGAGCTATCAATTAAACGGGTTTAATGAGAAGTTTTGCAAGTTGATTTTGGCGCATTGAAATCAATGAGGCTCGCTTTTCTGTGCCGAATGTTTTGCACAGTGATTAATCCGATCGCCTTTAAGGTGAGCATTTACCGCAAATCTACACTAAAGGCGTTGTGACCAATTAACTGCTTATCTTGAGAATATTTCCCTTTCTGTTGGCGTATGATACTTCTATTCGCAGCTCTCGTATTTGATCATTTTGTTCTTTTGATTTTCGTATTCTCGTACAAGGAGCTTGTTTTTGGAAGAGTCCTCGAGTGCTTCAATGATATTCTTGAAATCAAACAAGTTGTTGTTCAGCTGGTTAAAGCACGTAACAAATACTGTGACATTATCGGTGGTGCACACAAATATTTTCAGGTAATTTTCCATGACATCTATCAACGGCAGCTTTGGCCATTGTTCCTCAAGAAATAGCCTTATTTCTCCTATTTCTTCAATGAGCAGCTCGGCAAGCTGGGGCTCCATCTTAAATTTCACCATTTTGCTGAAAAGGAGCGAGAAAAGCGTTTCAAATAGAAACTGAAAAACGCTCTCATTAAACTCTATCCTATCCAACACAAGCACCTCTTTTTTCAGCATTTCTATAAACTCATTTGAAAACGCAAATTTCTTTTTCACGTTTCGCCTAAAAATAACCTTCAAAATGCTTTCAATCCGAGTGGTGACCTTGCTTTCCAGTTTTCTCACGTATGTGCTAACATCATGGTCAATAGTTCCCCACTTCCTTATCTTCTCCACAAGCTCTAAAAAAGTGGTCTCAACGAAGTACAAAGTGTTGAGGATGACAACCAGGTCTTTGTAGCTATAAGGCACAGTTACATGTGCCAGCAGCATGCAAAGTGTGCTGTTTGCCTCGTGTATAAACAACTCGTGCACGCTTGCACTTTCAAAGTGCCGAACAACCATCAAAACATTCCCCAACTCTCTAAAAAATTGAATAAAAGATGCAATCAGGTTCATCTCTACGCATTTCTGATTTACTGCGACTCTCTTAACGGGGAGGAACAGATCATTGATGAGCAGATTTATGTTTGGGAGCAACAAGTGCGATAGCATCTTTCTGTGCCTGCAAAAATCTGATACGATGATCTGCTTGGCATCATAGAGAACGATAAAATTGGTTTTGATGTTTGGTTTGGATGTAAGAACTTGGTCTCTGTCAAAAAGAATTAGCTGCGTGGCAGCCTTCACAACATCGACCTTGACAATTCCACCGGTCAAATTTTTGTTCGCACAGTTCATGTCGTCCTGGTTGCGTGAAATATCACCATTTCGTTCGTTAGAATCGCTATGTTTTTTATCTATTGATGGCTTATTATCGACTAAGCTCTCAAATTTACCCATGCTACTCGTACTCTTTACGTTTTTCACATCGTTAACGCTACTTTTTCTCTCCGTTTCTGCTGCCGATCTATTATCCCTACTCTCTTTCAACGTGTTATCTCCACCACTACACGTTTTATTGGCATATTCCCCTTCTTTGTAGCCATAACAGCATTCCTTGGAAAAGTAATACTTTGTGTTCTTCTTTTCAAACTCAATAATATGCTTTAGTGCTTCAACATACTCCTTAGTGCTCCATTTTCCTATGTAAGACTCGAAAAGAATCTCCTTGACGTGCAACACGCAATAAAACATAAAGTCGCCTTCTAAGTTCCATTCTTTCGGTATGTTGCTGCATCCAAATCTTACCTTGTCAAACATCTCACATAGGTTGTTGAGAGCTTCCTTAATGTTTGATAGCTTGGTCAGGCATGTGCTGTTGGTCTGAAATTCATTTAAATACCTTTTAAGCATCGAATTTCGTATCACAGAGCGCATTTCAGCAATGAAATCGTCATCCATTCGCATTATTATCTCTATTTTCATTCTTTCTACCGTCCTATTGACAGCCAAGTACTTTCTAACTTCAATTCTTATGAGATTCTTCAGCAGCGTTTTAGCCTTTCTCAACATTTCGTGCTCTTCAGCACTCAGGCTCGCGTCTTCCAACAATTTCAATAAATCTCTTATCTTCACAAATTCTCTGCGTTTTATATACTCGTTTAGCTTAGATATGCGCTTTTTTGTGCCTTTTGTCATCGTAGTGCTCTTTTTGTTTTTTCTATTTGAAACTTAAAATCGTTTACTGTGTTTTAGAATGGTGCTGTTTCCGATTGGACCGGACAATAATCAGCATTTGATAGCTCTGAGCTGGTCAGAAATGATTGGTTTGTAAGATGTTACGCATCTAAATATGTGCACATTCATCTTAAGATGCGATAAATGAGAAAAAAGATCTGCCGTTTCGAATAGATTTGTTCCAACAAAAATGAGATTGCTCAAGCACAAATATCCTCATTTACACATCTACATTCAACAATAGCCTGCATCTCTACAGTTCGGTACGTAAAATATAATTTAGAACATCTTTTACATCGCAACACTGGTTTAAAAGTACGGTTAAAGGCGCGAGTAAGGAAACGAACCTGATCGACATTTTATACACAGTAACAATTCACAGCCGAGATATTTTATTATCAAGAGATCGGTTAGAGACATATTAGAAAGTGGTTGCTGATTACGTATGGTCTAACTGTTTCAAAACAAATTTTTGTATTCGACAGGGCATGAGAAAGTGATGAAAATATTCTGAATGTTGTTCAGGGTCGTGCTTAAGCGTAAATCGTTGGTGCACATCATCGACTGAAGGATCAGCAGTGGCAACGTTTGAGCAAGCGTGCCCGTAAAGTTGCGTGTACTTGACGAGATGTGCCAAACAACAATATTGCGTTTGCTGGCTGACGCAGTAAATCATGGCTTGTACTCGATTACAGCGCGCGACAAAGGAATCAGATAGAAGCTATGCTCACATTAATAGCACACCACTTTCGTACGTAGACGATGATCACCTCATCGTGTGTACTGTGTCATTAAAAACGCTGAAGTGCCCGTGTAAAAAATTATTATTCCGTTAATCGCGCCTTGATAGCATTCCGGAACGAAATGGCCGACTACACCAGAACCATAAGCTTTACTAAAAACAAAGTATCACTGATTCTCTTTCTCCTCGTATATCCGGAAACCAAAGATTCGGGGAATGTAATTTCCGTATTTTTTCTTTGGAAAATTCTCCTTGTGCGTGAGAATAAGCAGATGTGCAAAAGAACTGCCGAAAGAACAGCCATCCAGCCCAGATAGTGAGTTGTCCGGATCAAACACATTATTGCAATTGTAGCAATAGAGCTTAACGGATGAGATTTTTGGATTGTTCGAAAGGCCCAGCGGTATAAGCGGGATGTCCTCGCATCCCATACGTCGGCAATCCCCATAAAAATGTTGAATGACCCTCTCCAGCATCTTTTCCATCCCCGCGTTCGTCAGAATATATCGCTGGTGCACCAAATAGTACAACAACGCCTCTTCCTTTTTGTTCCTGCTGGGCATTTTGTTCTTTATTACGTCAAATGATCTGCTTAGGTTCGATATATATCTCATCAGGCCAACGAGATTGAACTTGTCTTGGAGAAACGAATCGTGTATCATGATTAGACCGGAGTTCTCTGATCGGTTGTGGAAACGACTTATCCATGTGTCATCCGAATCGGAGAGCGAATCGGTGTTTGTGAACGATGCTGAGGATGAGCTTGTGTTGGTCATGGCACGCAAAAGTTTTTAGTGGGTAAAAAAATTATGAACATTTTGTGTAACAATCAGTTTGAAACAAAAATATAGGAGTGCGTGTTATACGGCGTGGAGGCCTAAGCATTCAATAATGTATTATTTCTACCTTTGCAGCGTATTAAAACCTGTGAAAAATGATGAATGAGTTTGTACGCAATCGTAGAGAGTGATTGTGATAGGCTGCTTTGTCATATTACACGGTTCATTTTACGCGACGTAGCACACAAAAACAACATATAACTTATTGAACTCCTATATTACAACGGTGCTGCAGATTTATAGCTCCTTTACGCGCTCAATTCCATCACCATTCTGTTTTTAATCACATATTTTAATATCGTGTCTGATGCCACCTCTTACTTTGGCATCATGTGCTATTTTTAACCGCAATTGCCATCTCATCAAGAGCAATCTGCTCATTAATAACGAATCGGTGCTTACCAGCCCCTATATGGAACACGGCTTCATCAAAGATGAGAATAACAAGGCAAAAGAACCAAAACAGGTGCAAGAGCCGTCCTTGAAGTTGCCTATCGCTGCGAACAGGCTGTGCAAATATTGCGAGAACCCCCGTATCGACTTTGAAGTGCAACAAACTTTTGGTGTGAGCGTATGCAATGATTGCAAGTACGATAAATTGCATCTCATCAACAAAACAGCCGTACTAAGAGAGTATTTGCTGACGAGCGATGATTTGAAGAACAGCAGGTACTTAACACGGCCCAATCCAAAGAAGGGTACGTGGAGTGACATGCAATTGTTCCTGCTCGAGGAGATTGAAGAGCTAGCAATAAAGAAATGGGGCAGCATAGAGAACGCAGAAACAGAGAAAGAAAGAAGAAAAGAGCTTTTGTTGGATAAAAAAAAGAAAAAAATTAGGGAGAGGGTGAAGGAGCTGAGAAAACGTACGTTAATAGAAGATAGAATGAAAATCAGGACACATAAGCATACATTCATATTGGCGAATGGAATCTGCAAGTGTGAGTGCGGTATGATTATTGATCAGGAGGAGATTTGAACTTGTGGGCTGTATTGTTGCCAGGCGTGTATGATTTATGTGTAATGCTTAAGACCAGTGCAAACATTTAACAAACTATATATGCGGTTCTGGATTGCATAAACCTGGGAATGAAACACCAAAATTTGGTATATCAGGAGTTGTAGCAGTAAAAGCGTTATTTGCCATTTCCTGGCAAAAATTAATTTTCTGCTTATTCCTAGACCCGTTGATATGTAGCGCTGGACTTGAGCGGTACATATTGTATTCTGGTTTCAAGCCGTATTTTAGAAATTTTACATGCAATCTATCATGTGGCCGATCAATGTTCTTGAATGCGCTGACCTCATCAGTGGATAGCCAATACATTGTGTTGTAAATATGCTTTTCTTAAGACAGTTTTTAATGGATGGCTTGTTGGCTCTAGTCAATGTTTTTTTGTGCGCTATCCAAAACTTCCGATTCTATCGAGCATCAGATGTAGCTCTGGTACCCTGTAATTTTGTCGCATTCCTCTCGTTATGGCTGTTTCTGTAGCTTGGTGCTATTAACTAAGTGTTTGTTAAACGCAGATTGTGATGTTATGTTCAGGTCTTGCATAAGAAATAGCTTGGTTCTGTCCTTCTACTGCATCAACAAATATGTTCTGGAATATAAAATAAATGGGCACTGCGAGTTGGCGAGCATAAAGAGATATGTAGGTATTAAATTTACGATGATTGATAGGAAAACAAGTGTTGTTCTATGAACCAAAAGATAGCGGCAGCGGTTGGTCTCAGCGGACCAAAAATGTGAGGAAATAAATGGATGCGTTTTTAGTGAAAAAATTTACTTTCTAAATTTTTATATTGCTGCTGTTCAGGTATTCGTGAACGGACTGGGCAGCAATGCATCCGGATGCAGCTGCTGTACTAGCCTGCCTATACACCCGATCTTGTACATCTCCGCATGCAAATACACCCGTTCGGCTGGTCCTCATCAACGAGTCCGTTCTGATGTATCCCTCGTCCATTTCAACGAAGTCCTTTTCTATGAAATCGGTGTTCGGTAAATGACCAACCGCAAAAAATAGGCCATCAACTGCCAACTCACTCGACACGCCGTCAACAACATTCCTTATGATGATGCTCTTAAGACATTTATCGCCTTTGGCCTCCACCAAAGTGCTCGATCGTATTATTTCTATCTTCTTGTTCCTTTCGGCCCTCATAAGCATGTCCTTTCTTGACCTGAACGTGTCACGTCGATGTATCAAATACACCTTTCGCGCGATTCCTGCCAGATAAAGGCTCTCCTCCATTGCCGAATCACCACCTCCAATCACGGCAACAACCTCGTCTAAAAATATGTAACCATCACATACAGCGCATGTAGAAATGCCCTTCTGCCAGAAAGTTGCCGTTCCAGGCGCACACAGTCTTTTTGCCTGTGCACCTGTTGCGATCACGATCGAATAAGCGAAATAATCACCTTTCTTCGTGCTCACCCTAAAAATTGGACAATCGCTACTCACAGAAAGTGCGGTTGCTGTCTCCTCCTTGGTGCAAAGATTTTCATGTTCCGCCTGCTTCTTCATGGTTGCCATTAATTCAGGACCTGTTATACCATTCGGATACCCTGCATAGTTATCAACCACCGTTGTTGTGGTAAGCTGGCCACCAGGACCATTATTCCCGACAATGCCGCCTTCCAACATGAGCACACGGTAATCCTGGAGATATAACGCCGCTGAATACGCTGCCGGACCGCTTCCTATTATAATTACGTGGTACGCTATACCTTCTGACATGGAGGGTAAAATTTATCGATTTACGAGTTATAGCCGTAATTGCCTTGCAATAGACAAAAAAGATCAAAAAGGACGCTGGACCGTTCGCAGTTTCACATGTTTTTGTCGGTCTGGTACACCTCGTTGCAAAATGAAAATTAACAATTACAAACAATTAAACAGCTGGCAATATTGCAGTCAGTCAAACCTTAGCACATTTTTGTTTGAGCTGGTCCTTTTCTGTTTTGAACCTTCAAATTCGTGTGAGTAAATTTTTTATGTTCTACATTTAAGCAGCTTTGACAGGCCGGGTTTACTTCGTGCGTACTGATCGGTTCATTCAGTTTGCGCATCACATTTTCTATTTTTCTTCCATTTTTAACATTTTTAGTCGTAGGCACTAATTAAATTACCAAAATAACACGGAGTGAATTAAACATCGAGTTCTGTTGCTCAGGTAAGATTAGTTTCACCTAGTTGCATCCAGCAACCATGTTACCGGTAGTAAATCGGGAATAAGAGCTTTTTTAGCGGTTTAAGCGTTCTTATTAACGGTTCATTGGGCGGTACTTCATGATTAAAGCTCCAGCATTCCTATAAATATACCTGATGCGATATGTAAAATATATTTATCGTACGTATTACGTTATGGAAAGGATAAAATACGCGCTGTAAAGTGGTTTAGCTGCGTACTCATTATCATTAGTTTTGCAGAATGGAAGTAAACTTATATTGGCGTACAAAAGATCATTTCTTCATGCGCCCTATACAGTATGATGAATCTTACCGGATCATATAACGATTAATCGTGGAGAGCTCGCTATTCAGCACCAATTTGCTGTGCAAATCTAGAACTTGAATAAAACATAGTGATCCGGCATAGAACCTGTTACAGGTAATTTATTTACTCCTATTTACAGCAATTTAATGTTTTGTTCCATGCAGTGAAAGAGCTGTTTTCAATGTGGCACGTGTACAATGGCCAACGCATTGCGGTGTAAATTTGACGAGCCCAAAAGGAAAGTAAAAATTTAGGCGCAAAACAATAATAAAAACAATAATAAAAACATTAATTAAGCGCAATTAATTAAAAAACACAATATTTAACTCTACTACGTGTATTATTGGCTGGAATATGAACAGATTAGGACTTTTTTGTTTTGGAACTGGATACGTACTTATTCCATCCAACACACAAAAGATTGGCAACACAAATCATGAGATGCGTTTGAATTACGTGTACGTTTGGTGTGTAACTGGCTAAGCGATATTGTTTATACACTTAGTTATCACTTTCCTATCATCTTGTTTTCCATCACGCACACCCTTGAAGATGTCACAAGAAATGAAAGACCCGGTTGGAGATGTCGACAGCGCAACTTTGGATGTGAAAGAAAGAAATAGCGATTACAAGAACAGCGATGGATTTAACGAGATAAATTTATGGGATGAATATCCGGCAATACTTTCGGAGTATAAGAAATATACGCGCTTCCCGCCAATAGGCTATTACAACGCTAGAATTAGACCATTGAACGCTAAACTGTTCATAATAAATCTTTTGGACTTCAGCAGCACAGTTTTCTCGGTAGTAGAGATGAACACGATGATAGTGTACGTTCAGAGTGTGTTTGGCACACATGAGTACGAATTCAGCAAGAAACACGTGGACAATTCGTATATGGTCCTTGATGCGTTGCGTCTGGGATACAACAGCTTTATATGTGATCTAATACCATCACAGCAAAGTTTAGACTACGAGAACGGTGTGCCGCTCGACAAGATTTTCTCCAAGACCCAGCCTGAAGCGGCCAAGGGCTTCTGGAACAGAACGGTAAAGTCCCTTTATAAGTCACTGCGAGAAAATACTACAGAAAGGAGCCGTTCTGTCAGCACAGACCTGAACACAGCGGTCTCTTTTCTGGACCTCGAAACAGAATACAACAAGGTCTTGGAGAGCCTCAGTGCTAAAAAAGAAAGCTTTAGTTTCAAGGCGGTTCAATCTAAGTTCAACACAATACAAGAGGAGGAGTACTACGATGTGGAAGGCGGTATAGCAGAGAACAGTTTTGCAGTGGATGTTGTCGTGGACAAGGATCTGGAGGATGCACTGGAAATTGTTGACCAATCCAAGAGTGGCGATCTCATTCCATTATTGCTCGGCGCGCCGCTCGAAAACCAAGATTTTAATTTTTTATCAACGAAGAAAAAGCCTCAAATTGTTGTCAGCGAGCTAAATCTGAAACAGGTGCCATCATTTAAAAAACTGAAGAGCTGCTTCACAGAATTTTTTCAGACACAGAACAACTACCATTTGATCTTGGAGTCTTTTTATGATAACGTTGTGAGGAAATGTGAACAAATTACCGACTTGAAGGTTAGAAAGGTATTTGAAAATTTTCAAGAGGTTCTCAAAAGTGAGCGGGTAATATTTTACTTCTTCATGAGAATACTAGGCTTTACAGATAGTGTACTGGAGTGGAGAGGGATGCGCAACATGGATACGGATGAAAGTTACTACAAAAACATTTTAGTGCACGGATTTGATCACCGAGTTAAAGATAGTGGGACCGACAGCTCTCTTGATGCATCACGTAATAGCTCGTCAATATATAATTCCTCATCATCGCACAGAGCAACCGAGCAAACCTGCAATGAAAGAAAGCAGTTCCGTACCTCGGGTACTGAAACGACAAACGAAATGGCCAAAGTAGCGGAACGCCTGCTTGATGGCTCGTTTTATGAATTTAGTGGCGGCAATCTCAATGAGGCCATCGTTGAGATTGTTGAGAAATTAGAAAATATGGGGAAGGTGAGTGACAGAGTTGAGAAGATTTTCGTATTTTTCGATCACTATGTGGAATTAATGGAGAAGTATAAGGGATTCTTCACACTTTACAGTATGCATGATATTACACCGATATTAGAATCGAAGAAAGTATTGCTTGGTTCGTTTGAGGGTGGCCTGGAAGGTGTTTTTATACTTCCAGTGCAACGTATGGTTCGTTATAAACAGTTTCTGGAGAAATTCTACAAATACATCGATGCTCGATTCATTACTAAACGGTTTACGGATGCCCTGACCAAGCTCAGTAATTTTATTTTTGAGCTTGATAGGGAAAGGTTCTGTTTTGAGAGCGGAAGAAAAGCTTTTATTATCCAAAAAAGGGTTGAAAATTGTCCACCCGATATTCTTAACGTTAAACGGGCATTTAAAAGACAGCTGAATGGTGATATAGCAGGAATAGTGCGATTGACATTTTTTCTGTACAATGATATCATCATGGTGGCAGCACGAAGCAGTAATGAGACAGATGTGTTCAAAGAGAACGGGTTGAAGGTGTGCTTTGTAAAATATTTGCCTCTACAAAATGTGAGAATAATACAAGTGGGCAAAAACATGCTGAAGTTTATCTTTACCGAAGAGGTTACAGAAAAAAATTTGGCAAACGTACCAGGCAGCCGAGTAATCAATACGGGTGATGACGTAACTGAAACATTCGTTGTGAGTGTTAAGGATAGAAATGCCAACGATTTTCTAAAGGAGTTCTTCTTTTTCAGGAACAATGACTATTCCATGAAAAAGCAGAGTAAAATGTTCTTTGACATAATTGATAGCTCGTTCATGTTTTATCACGTGATAGAGTATGATAAGTACCAGAAAAGGGGCAATTCGATAGTTCTCAACCTCAGCAGTAAGGAAATCAGCAAGGGAAGGGAACGGAAGATGATTGGCAAAATTAATGCAGAGATTAGCAAGTTCTTGATTAATAGGGAGAAACTGATATGGACTATACGACAGAAGACGATTAAAACGAGTATAACTCATGAATGTGCAAAGCGAGACATGGATGGCAATGTGCTATCGCGGAGCCATACCAGCAAACCTGCGGGTGAAACCCTGCTTGAGCGAAACTTGATAGAATGTACTGTGTACAGTTCGAAGAAGATAGGAATCAAGCCATTGATCATGGATGGCAACGAGTTCAAAGCAAGATTTAGGAGCCTGTTTCTCAAAAGCATACAGATCAACACGCAATTCTTTCCTCTGCAGAAGGAAAAGAACGCTGAGATGCGCTGCAATCTCATGGTTAATGAACAACAGGATAATTACGGCTTACGAATACCCGGAGATTACAAATTTATCGAGACCAACATGGCAGTGTTTAATATTATAAGGCAGTGCATGCTATTTATAGAGGAGGAGCTGAGCAAACACAGGGACGACAATGAGGACGAAGACACGATTATTACCTTCAGTTTCTTCGGGAGCAAAAGGCAGAGCATCAAATTTTATAAGACAATACGCGTTAGCGATCTCAAAGGCTTTTTAAGAAAGGGTATGCCTAAGAGAAACGTGCTGGAAGAAGTAGGCGCAAGTAAGCTCACCAACATAGTTGCTACATACTTCCAATACGCAGTGTATGATATATTCACGTATGATGACCTAAAGATGATTTTTACAAACCTGAAAAACAATCTCTGCATCTTACCGAGCGCCAAGAATGAGAGAAGACTGTTTTTCGTGGTGGTGTTTACCCATTTTATGAGAGTAAGCAAAATATTGGGAACAGAGATATTTGTGGATCTGATCAGGTACTTATTTGTGAATTTTGGCGTATTAGAAAATGAGATATTGCTGCACTGGCTCGAATTTGTCTTTGATGAGCTGCACAAGATGCAAACATGTATTTAATGGCGTACCGATGTGTATGGCATTGTAAGTTTGTCCACACGAGAATACGGCATCACAGATATTAAAGGTTTGTTGCATTTGAATGTACCCCTGCGTACCAAGTCCTGGTATTTCATCAGTATCTCTGCATAGGTAAAAATCCTATGTTTGAGTAAAACCGAGTAGTTCCCCCTTCCTTGTTCTTCTTTTTAAAATGAATACCAAATTTATTCGTTACATCACGGTCCTTCTTTATACCATTGAGTTAATCACCCCTCAATGTCAGATAATTTCACAGAAGATGAGTTGGACAGAATAATACATTATTTGGAACAGGTGAATGTTTCTCTTGACAACATTTTCTCGCTGTCGGATGAGATGGGTGATATTTCGTACAGCCTGGACAAACTCGGCAAATAATTAACGTGTCGGGAACGTGCCATTAGATAGTGTGTAAATGATTAAACATGGCCATTCATACGAATTCTACCACATGTTTGCGGCTTTGTTGCCGTGTTTTTGTGTTTTCTCCTCTTTTAACTGCTGTGGACGTGCTAGGCCTGTGAGGTGGCAAATCTTGACCCTAACCACCTGTATGTATCCACGAACCAAAGATTGGTGGCCACGATTGATCCCAGCAGACCAGAAAATGTGCTGCCAAGTGTTATCGTATAAGAAGATGGATACACGCATTTTAGCGGAAGAAAGACGGTCCGTATTTTAATATCATGCACCGCCTCTGCGGTCATTATTAATTTTGGTCATTGTGCCCCTTCAAATGCTCAAGAACATTTTCAACAGTGCAGGCATCGCGCAAAAAAACCATGTCATGTGTCAGGAGAAGAATGTGATTTATTATGCAGCTTCAACCAACATAATGAGGTACGAGAACAATAAAATAACACCGATCATACGTTATGGGAGTGAAATCACGAATTTAAAGGTTAGGGATGGAATCATTCTGAGTGATAGAGACAACTACGTGGAACACAACAATGCCGTGATATTTGAGTGCAATGATGCTATTCAGGCTGTGAACAAGAGCCGAATAGTGAAATATAACGGGATGTTATGCGATGTGAAGGTGTTTTGCTCTTTTGACAAAATTTACATTTTTTGCGAGAAATGCGTTTTCTATGTTGAACAGGAGGGCACCACCGCCTTAGACTGTATAATCGTGGACGAATCCGTGTTCTTGGTGTGCGGAACGTTGGATGGTAAAATTTTAAAATTTACGATCTCACTCGCAGGTCTGCTAGGATTTGATGAAAGTGGCAGAAACAGCTTTGGAACGGATTGTACGCATGGATATGAACATATGTACCGGGAAGAACGCAAAATAGAGAAAATTACAGATATAAAGCGCATGCACAGCTACACGGTGAAGAGCGTAAAGGCCCATGAAGATACGGTAACTGATATTAAAATTAACGAATCAGTTGTATTGTCATCTTCGCAGGACAAGACGGCAAAAATTCATGACTTGCAGACACTTGAACACGTAGACACACTGATAGGACACCGTGATTACGTGTACGAGAGCAATTTTGTTGATAACCATGACGAGATCATCAGTGCAGGTGCCGATAACTGTGTTATCGTATGGGAGTTTAAGGACGGCTGGAAGAGTAAGGTAAGACTGGGAAATTTGATGAGCACTCCGTTTTACAGTGCACTGGTTATAAATGAAAAACTGGGCATGCTCGAAGAAGAGGATATGGAGCGATCCGACAGAAAAACAGAGCAAAAAAACGAATATTTCGTGATAGTGCAATCGTACAACGGTGGAATGTACAGGTATTGCAACACTGACCTGGTAGAGTCTGTAAGTGGTCATGTTGATAAAATAACAACGCTAGACGTTAAAAACGACTTTATACTGACTGGCTCACCAGACAGAACGGTAAGATTGTATTACAAATTGAGGGAAGTGGCACGACCGTGCATTCACGGACATCCTATACGAAGTGCCGTATTTTTCAACGATTACATCATTGTTGGATCGGATGAAAGTATCCTGAGGGTGTACGAAAAGACAAGTGGAGTGCAAAAAATTTTACACGACATTGATCTGAGAACTAGCGCCACAGAACCGGGTAGCGATACTTTCGGCACGGGTACAGTTGATGAAAAGTGCGAGGTACAACAGGAGGATGCTCCCTTCGTGGCCACACCGAGCGAGCTGTCACTCACAAACGAAATAAGAAAAATAACAACTCCGTTATTCCTGAACGAACACACGCTGCAGAACATTCTTTGCTTTAGGGAGAGGAAGAAAATATACGCGCAGTTCTTTGCCAATGCATGTCTAGCATCCAACAACAAAATTATCCTGTGTGCAAACAAAAGCTCATCGCTAAAGTTTTCTGGTATTTTTGTGATTGTAGATTTCGTTGTTGTGCAGTACATAGCTGTGCACAACCTAGGAATTGAAAATATTGAGATCAGTAATAGCGGGGAGTACGTCGTGGCGGTGTCGAGGGATAAAAGCGTGTCTTTTTACCAGATTTTGGATAGAAGCCGAAGTCACTCTGAAAAGAATGAATACGTGCGTAAAGACGGTAAAAATGCCATTCAAATCGATGCGGATGGATCGGAGAAAGTCATAAACAAAATTTTGAAAGATTCGCTGTACTATTTAGACTTTAGAAAGAGAATTCTCTCTCACACGAGGAAAATAAACACTGCCAGTTTCGATGATACAAGCACGCTGTTCGCCACCGGTTCAAAAGACAGAAATGTGCTAATTTATTCTGTGGATTGTCTTGAGGTAATTAGGACGCTAAAATTTGAAGAGGAAGTTACAGCACTTAGATTTTACAGAGAGAACCTTTTTGTAGGACTGAAAAATGGATTCATAAAAGTGTTTACGAATGACGGCACGTATACACAGGTTTATGAACGGAAGATACACGGCAAGTCTGTCAATGAAATCAAAGTGGACGGGAATACGATTGTTACGGTGAGCGATGATAGTATGATGAGAGTGTTTAGCTTAGATATTGGTTAATTGATAAAAATTACGTTGATTGTTGGTTTTGATTGCTTGCCGATTCATTTTATACGTCTTTTGTATG
Organism: Vavraia culicis subsp. floridensis; assembly: GCF_000192795.1. NCBI lineage: Eukaryota > Fungi > Microsporidia > Pleistophoridae > Vavraia > Vavraia culicis. The sequence continues at coordinate 115,385 of NW_007360604.1, read as the reverse complement.
CTATTGCTCATTCTCTTTTTACAGATACTCTTTTTTCTTCGACTATCTCTTTATTTTAGACACATTTGCTGATCCTAGTCACATCATTCAGTTACTTTGTAATTTTCATCTTGGTATAACGTAAGACAAAAAGCCTTTTCTCCAATTTTCATTCAACCAAAACATTTGCTCATTTATAAAGCAATAACTCGTATAAAATAATGGATGTGCATCAATTGATCTGTAATTATTGCTTGTATGGTGCAGAGCTGGAATGCAACCAAAATTCTTTGTTACCTAATGAATTGTGCCAAAGTTAGTGGAATGTTCAATTAAAATTTTCAATTGATTGAAACTGCGCTTATGCAAATAAAAAATTTGCAAAAATGCAATTAACGACATGCTACGCACACATGGGGCACGCACCATGCCATAAAAAGTATTTTAGTAGAAGCGCTAAAAAATGGGCGATACCCCTAATGCGAGAAGACTACGTTCAAATCAAGAGCAATGAAGAGAGCAGGCCATACACCGTGTTCGAGGCACTCACATTTCTCAATAGGAACCCGAAATACGATCCATCGAGAAAAACTTCGTTCATGGACCATCTAAACAATGAACTGAGACAGTTCATTGAGTTCCTGAAGCCAAGCCATGAGGAGGTTGCTCTTAGAAAAGTCATGATAGAAAGAGTAAGGCAATTGATTTTGAGCGGGTTAAAGGAAATAAGGAGGCAGAGAATGGGCACTGAGAGCGGAAATGACTGCTCAACAAACGTATCGGGCAAAGAGTCAAATTTAATTGGTGGTGGCGAGATAGAGAACGGAAAGGAAAAGACAGAAGATGATAAATCGGTTGCCGAAAAGAACGAGACTGCAAGTTACGAGGACACGGTCAACTGCTTTGGTAGCTACGAGACCGGGCTGTACCTACCAGGTGGGGACATTGATTTGACACTTTTTACCAAGGAAAAAGACGCATTGAAGAAGTTGCAAGGATATTTGTGCGACAGTGCTTTTATCTTTACGAAGAGCGTTATCTTTTTGTCCAAAGCACGGGTGCCCATACTTAGATTTATGGATATCTGCCATTTCAGATATGACTTGTCTTTAAATCAGGATTCTGGCATAGTACACACCAAGTTTGTAAAAAAGGTACTGCAGCAGCAGCCATACATCAAGGATATAGCGCTGTTTTTGAAGTATTTTCTTAAATCGCGCGGATTGAACGAAAGCAAAAGAGGAGGACTGTGTTCATATGCACAGCTGTTGATGATTATCAGTTTCCTCAATCTTCACCCACTCGTGCAGCGCCAAATGCCTATTACACCCAATCTATCCGTTTTGTTCATGGATTTGTTTCTGTTTTACGGCCAGGATTTCTGCTATGACAAGGCCAAAATTTGTTCGTACGGTTACAAAAAGAAGGATAATAACAACTACCTGTCCATCGAGGATCCTACAGATAATACCCATGACGTAGGAAGCCTGTCGACGAATATGAATGCTATCAGAGATGTGTTTACGCACGCGTACAGGATTATGAGTGGCGTGGCTCGAGAAAGGATCGGTGATAAATACATTGCACTGTCGTTGTGGATCAAAGTTAGCGATGGTGAGATTGCGTGGAGAGATAATGTGAGCAAATTTCACAAAAAAGTTGTGATAGATAAAGAAATATGACTAAATATTTGTTATTACTATGTTAAATGGCAAATTATTATTTGGCCAAGTACCTGCGGAGGTCATTTCTCTCATTAATTTCTGTTTGGTATGAATTGTTCGTTTACTCCCATTATTTGACCTAATCGTAGTAAATGCCAATTTACATTTCAAAAAGCGATGCTTACCTGGTTTTCATAAAATTGGATCAAACAAAGCTTTCTTGCTACAGCTATACCTCACCTACAACATCAGACCATCCATATGCTAACTTCTGGTCGGTTACTGCCAACCACGGTGTTGCAAACTGCTGTTTTGGGAGGTCTTTGCTAATTCTACAATCATTTGGTTAGTTGCTATCCTGAAATCAAAGCTCATGGAACAACTGCTCACGATGGGCATATACCGGCAAGAAAAGGAACGTTCCGGTCTTTATTCGATTGGCATACAATCTAAGACAGAAAATCAATTTATTCGATCTCCTCCCTCATTCACTTTTTATAACACCATTTACTTCTGTGGATCCACCGCATGTCTTTCGTAGAGAAAACGTGCTAAAACACTCGGTCTAAGCACCGATAAAAAAATATTATTGATCGGTGCTATTCTATAAAACCGAAGAATTTAGACTTTTAACAAACGGTTGCACAGCATGTTCGCTGGTGCATGCGAGCTTCGCAAAAAGTGCTGATTAGCAAATTTAATAAGTCTTTATTTACATTTCAATATTCTCTAAATATTTGTACTCAAAAGTAAAATCTTTCTTCTTTCTATTCGTCCATGTTACTTCATAATCAAAAAACAAGAATACTCCCTGCTCATAATACTCCGTAATAAGCTTTGGCTCCTCCAGTCTTTGGAACCACGTGTTGTATTTTGTGTGGAACCTCCACGAATACTTCTTGAGCTCGCGGGCACTAAAGTATTGTTTTTCGTCCTTGGCAAAGTAAAATATGAAGAAGAGAGTGTCTATATCTAATTTGTGGTACACCTCAGGCCCCTCAAAAATGTGAATGCCCTGTTTTGGAAAAAAATCGGGAACTGCCACCCGATCCTTGGTTTGTGGCGGCTTTCGCAGTGTGTTTTGGTACAGTATCGACTGATGAAACGCGATCGGATATTCATCTCTTGTGTAGCTCCTAGGTGCAAATTTTTTATCGAATTGATCAACAAAATTGAATTTCTTGGGTACCTTTTTAGAATCTAAAAGCTTTGCTGCATTTTTCCACATCTCTGCAGCCGTCAATGGCTCTTTTTGATGCAGAGGTATGCATTTCATTTGGTCTGCCATCTTTATCACATCTTTTTTAGGCTCTACTGCTTTCAAAGGCGGTTCCCTTTTCTGATCTATATTTTTGCCCATCTCCCTCCGTAGCTCAAAAGGCTTGTGAAGCTCCCTACTCTGCTCACGAAAAATGGTCTGGCCATCCAGTCTGCCGTCTTTTTTGGTATCAAAAAGGTTTGATAGCTCTCTCGTCTGGTCGACAATCAATGTGCATCTTTCTTGTTTTGCAAACTCCCTCTTCATCTCGTAAGCCTTGCCTATGTCTCTTCTGCTGTCGGCTGCCGGTGCCATTCTATCCTGCCTCACCGAGTCTTTCTTCTGATCAAATACCTTATAAACATCCTTTTTCGGCTCCATAGTTTTCCGCGTGTCTGTGTCAGAACTTTTTTCTTGCTTATTTGGATCTTTTTTTTGCTCCGCTTTTTGTGGCGACTGTGCTTTTCGCATGTTCTTGTGAACGTAGGGTGTAGAGAATTAAATAAAAATAAATAATGTAGTGTATTCCCAAACAAGAAATTGTTTACTGGCGATGAACTGCTCATAGTTCACAAATTTTGGTAGTAGAAAGGTAAACAGCCCGTCAATCCTTCTTTATCATGTTGGTGGTCGGCGTAAACATAAACAGCTTCTACCGTATTTCCAGTTTGTTTATACGAACCCATATCTTGCATGTGTGTTTGAGGTGTTTTCCCAGCTGTACCATTGAAGTAACCAATTGTGTGTTCATAGACATGTTACTGCTCACTTATCCTGCGAAGCTCTCATGCATTGCCAATAATTTAGAACATTCTACATTGCCGAGTTTTCGTTGCAAGCGTTTTGCTGTATTACGGCATTTTTGCCCGCATAATAATGACTTTTTGAATGCGCCACCAAGCACGTGATACAATCACGGTCGTGCCGGCGTTTCAACTGCCAAGTTTGTGGGCATGGTCGTTAATTTCTTTTACACATCCAATTTTTCACCCTTAGATGACGACCGGTAATAGTTTGGGCGGTTTTGATGCCGAATCACAAACTACCAGAAGAGTACCTCCAGATAAAAGCGACATAGAGAGAAAAATAAGTCAAATACTGCGAGAAACGGACAGCTATGCCATTCTGGAAATAAAACGCGATGCTACAGATGATGAAATAAAAAAGGCTTTTCGCAAACTAAGCTTGCTCGTGCATCCCGACAGGTGCAAACTGAAGAACAGCGAAAAGGCCTTCAAGAAGATGCTAAACGCGAAAGACTATCTTCTGGACAGGGATGCGCGTGCACAGACGAGATTTCGTACACATGCACGCTACAACACGGACATGTTTAATTATACTAATAGATTTTACGAGAGCGGACCAGGATTTTACCATTTCTACTACACGTATAACGATGACAATTTCTTCAACGTTTTGAACAACCACTTTGAGCGCAGAGCATACAACAGTGCTTTTTACAGTGATAGATCGCCCAGACGTGCACAAGCATTTAGACCGGTGCATTATAACCCAGATGCATACAAGTTTGTGCTTTTCATACTTTTACTTTTTATTGTTCTGTTGAACTGGAGCTAGGGACTGTACATCCGTGGGATGTTGTTATAAATAAATGATTGTATGGAAATCGATGAAACATAGGAGTATGATGGGAGTGCTGCGGTAGCATCTGTTCGCGAGGCAAGGTTGATAATACGTGTGATAGTTTCACAATTAAAAACAGATTATTTTGTAAAATATTTGTTATCGTGGTGCACTTGTGATATTTGCAGCAGCACGTGTTAAACACAGCGAGGTGTCAGGCATGAGTAAGTGTTCAATTTTCGATATCTGTTTTCAGGTGTTTTTGTGAGGCTCGTGCCCCTAATTAATTCCAATAACTAAAATCTTTTCGCAATTTTTTACTAAACATCATCTGTGTACCAATCTCATGGTATCTGCATAACAAATTTGATGGCACGTATTTGACCAAGTATCAAATCAGCCGTTTCAAACAGCAGATTGTCTGTCTTATGTACCGTAGACCAGATCCTTAAATTATAGATGAATATAGCCTACGCTGATAAACAGAAAATTAGAGATTTAATGACTTTACTATAGGGGGAAAATTATTCTATGTCTAACGGATTGACAGGGAGCTTCACTCATGTTACACACAGAAGTATTATAAGTGTTTGGTAGTGCATGTGATGAAGCATACTGAACGCTCCACACCGGATGCTCAGGCACTGTTAAGGCACACATTTTTTGAAGAAAGCAATTGAGTTAATACATTTTGCTTACTTTTACATAAAATTTATATAATTCCACGGTTACGGCTATTTTTGGGTTAAAAGCTCTACTACCTTGTTCATAACAACGCAGTAATACGATTTAGAGACGTATGTCACTCGTAATAGGAAAAACGGGTACCGGAATGCAATATAAAATATAAAACATCATATTAATACTGTTTGAAGGAGCTATTTAGGCTTTAATGTGCCCATCGTCATCAAATACGCGTTTCAGGCTATTAAAGGAGTCATTTTAAGGATGCAGGCCGTTGTGTAATGGCTATTGAAAATGTGGGAAACCAACATATTATACGCTTTTTTATGACAATTTGTTTTTTGTTACTTCATAATTCGTAACTAGACACTCTAAAAGGATTGCATCAGTATTAATTACTTTTGCTTTTTCTTCATTTTCTCCTCAGCAGAAGCACATTAATCGCCATCAGCACAGAACAAACGATTTGAACAATGATCAGCTGATTGATTAAAATAAATATTTTAATATTTCCAAAATAGAGCGATGTTGTTCATTCTTTCCGAGACATGCTCTGCCATTTTGTACCGCGATAGTTGAAAACATAATTATCAATCACAAATAGATTTTTTAACAGTTACCAAAAACACAAAGTGAGAAAAGCGGACAAAAAGATGAAGTGTTAAATTAAGAATTATTTTTACCAACAATCGAGCTTTCGCTCCGCTTTACAGACGGATATAGTGCATTCGTGAATAGAGAACATTTGTCGTAGGTAGCAGTTTATCTGCAATATCCATAATTTTGAAATTTCAGTTGGCAGAAATGTATGGCTGAGCAGTGAATAAATGTGGTTAAAGGCTAAGAGGATTGCTGCAAAGTATTTGCAGATGTTGTGTCTCGGAAAAAGGGTTTCTTCTTCTGTGCAAGGAAATATACGATCCTGAAGTGATACGGCAATAAATTGTGGCATTATGAGTTCTCTAAGTTTTAAATAACCTACTAGCACGAGAGAGTAAAACATATCATTGTTTGTTCCTTTAACTTCTGACAAACTGTTTATGAATGAACTACAGGTTTTATGTATGCTTCAAATTGCTCTACAGCATATTTTTCCTTTAATTACGAGAGTAGCACACCGGTGAAGTATTTTGGTCACTCACAATTTATTAACATCACCGCTTGCCTTTGCACAGCATAGCTCTTCACATGATGTGCCTCGTGTACAAAATACGCCAAATAAAATTAACTTAACAATAACAATCAGAGTTTTGCAGCTTTCATCCAATTGCTCAAGTAATTCAAAAAATACGCACCCTATGTCATCCTTCATACACTACCGGTTCGTTTCGTCTACAAACGCACAGAAACTTACGTTTGAGGGCGCAAGCATACCTTTATGGGAGCTACGTACCGAAGTAATCAATGTGGAGCGTATGACCGCCAAGGACTTCGATCTTCTGTTTTTCATCGATGACAACCAACTAACGAACGAGAGCACACCGGTGTACAGGAACACAACAGTAATTGTCAAGCGCATTCCAATATGGATGAGTAAAACAACCATAGAACCTAAGAAACACTCAAAGTATGTTCCTAGGCTGCCGCCCAATTACATCTGTTTTCGTTGTGGACAGAAGGGCCATTTCATACAGCACTGTCCGACCAACGACGATAAGAACTACGACCTGCTACGGATCAGAAAGGCAACCGGCATACCGAAAGATTTTCTGAAGCCGGTCAAGGAGAAAGAGGGCACGTCGCTGCTGGTCACACAGGAGGGTAGCTACGTGCAGGCACAGCCTCAGATTCACATGTTCAAAGTACACGGGCAGATTAACGTTAGCAGTGACAGGTTGGTGTGCCAGTATTGCACATCGCTCATGAATGAACCGGTGAGCACGGAGTGCGGACACACATTTTGCAAGAATTGCGTGATTTTCAACGAATGCGTGGTTTGTGGCAGAAAAGTAGGCAAAATTACGGAAAGAGGCGATCTTGGAGAAGAAATAGAGCGATATGTTGAAAATGGATAGGAATGCGATGCCTTATGGTCTATAAGTGGTTGCATATACACTATGTAGCATTAAAAATGGTTCTAACCGACTTTAACAATGGTCTATCAATTTTGAAATGATGTAATATCCGTGATACCGTTGCTGATTAATATCAGAGGTCCTCATTAACTGATAACACCTCAAAACCAAAAATTTTTGAATCTAAAACAAACATTACTTACCAGAAAATTCATTGCAATGATCTATCAAGGCCCTGAGTACGAGAATGTTTAAAAATTTCAAAAACGTGCATTGCCATGTTCTTCAGGGTAACGGAGAAAAGCGTGACCGCCAGTAAGGTGCTTTTTAAAAGTGCAACACAACAAATATTCGGTTGATTAAATGGTGTTTGTAGTTTATGAAAATGTGTGGAAATTAAACAAAATAAATTGATCACAATTTGGTGCCTAAGCGCATCATATCCGGTGGAAAAGCGTGATTAAGTAATCCTGTTTTCGTCATAAGAAGCCTGATTTGTGCGTAATTTGTGAAACGAACCGTTTGGCCTATTTTAATTCATTAATACGATTCGTTAATGAAAAATTTTGAATAAATTGAAAGCGCTGCAACAGACAAAATTTGTAATCATTTATTTGTGTGGGGAACCGACCGCATGTCCAAGTTTATTTTTACTTCATCATTTGTTCCACTCCATTCTGAAACAAAATCAAAAATCAATAAAATATAAAAAAGCAAAAAAAAATTACCCTGAGCAAAAAAATAAAAGAAGGAGGAAATGGAAAAAGCGTCAAAAATAGAAAAAACAAAAAAAGAAAACAATTGCACCGTCTATGTCGGCGACTTATCTCTCAAGGCTGTTGAATCGGATCTTTACAAGATCTTCAGCACTGTTGGCTCCATTATAACGATCAAACTGGTCAAGCCGGCCATGGATAACTTTCCAAACTACACGACGTGTTACGCTTACGTTCTCTTTTCCCAGGAGGAGGAGGCATTGGAGGCGGTGAATAAGCTCAATTTCTTCAAAGTGCACGACAAGGAGATGCGTGTGATGCTGTACGACAAGGAGCGGATCAAGAGCATGGATCGCGGCAATATCGTAATCAAGAACTTGTCTGCAGATTGCGACAGCAAAACGCTCCATGATACGTTTTCGATTTTTGGTGAGATTCTGAGCTGCAAAGTTGCGCTGAACTCACAAGGAAAATGCAAAGGCTTTGGCTTCGTTCAGTTTAAGAACAAGAACGGCGCTAGAAAGGCGCTGAAGTTCGGAACAGAAATGCAAATGGACGGGCATGCAATAAAAGTGGAGAAATATGAAAAAAATTACAAGATAAAGACGGGCAGCAGGGCCTTTACCAATGTGTTTTTCAAGAACTTTCCCTTGACTACCACCGAACAAGAGATGAAGGACATCTTCATGAGCATCGGCAAAGTGTCATCTTTTTATTTTGCTGCCAAGCCCGATGGAACACTGAGAGGATTCGGCTTTGCTAACTATGAAAATGCAACTGATGCTCAGCGGGCTATCGATGAACTCTCCGGTAAGGACGTTTTTGAGGGAAAATATCCCGAACCGTTCTATGTGCAGCAAGCGCAGACAAAACAACAGCGCTTAGACTCGCTGAGCTCAGCATTTGAGAAGCTCAGTATGAGTGGGCTCAATTACAAGAGGAATCTCTACGTAACACGGTTGCCGAATACGTACGGTAAGGAGGAGGTGCAGGAGCTTTTCAGTCAGTTTGGAAAGGTGATTTCAGTATGTGTTGGCAAAGACAACGTTGTTAATGAGGACAAGAACTGGGCATATGTGTGCTTCTCCACGGCTGACGAGGCCAGCATAGCCGTTGAGAAAGGCAACGAGATCTACATTGATTCGGTCAAGATCAACATCACGTACTTCAAGAGCAAGAACGAGCGCGAACAGGATTACATCAATGACAACATGCAGCGATATGCGCTTAAGACAGGTTTTCGGCAGAGCATCGGCCGACCAACATCTTTCCTGTTCAAAAAGACTGATACTCTCCGCTATAATTTGCAGCGAAAGACGTACGATAAGAAGCAAATGGGAGGCGATCTGTACGGTCTTGTGCTCTCGCTGGCGCCAACATTCCAGCAAAAGTGGAAGAACCTAGGGATCAAGGATGAGGAAGAATTTGCAACCAAGATTACAGACCTGCTTCTCAAGCGGTCGTCGACCGAAGTGCGAAACATGATAGGACTGGGAAATGTTCTTACCCAGAATATTTCGGACACTCTGAACGACTTTAATGAGGTGAGCTGCTGCGATGGAAAGGAGAATCTCTGAAGTAAACGATGAGTTATTCCATTTTTTCTTGTGTTTGAGGTGTTTGCACCACGAGTTCTGTTATTCCTTGCACGTTTCTGTGGTTAGTCGCGGGCACTTGCGTTCTTGATTTGGTTGCTGGGTCCTCGCGCACTCGCCAGGCAAGGATGCGTTATCAAGGAGTACAATTCTTGCTTTAAAACGTACAATTTTGCTTAACATGCATATCTCAGCGGGTACATTTCATTCCAAGATGCGTATTATTAGCTACGTCTGTGAGGCAGAGAAAGGTGTGTGGTGTATCGTAGCATAGATGCGCGTATCATGGTATTCAAATACCATCATTACAAACACTCCTCACATACGAACAGGTGTATTTTCCATGTTCATCCTAAATATGACACGATTAGAACAATATAACGATCATTACGGTGACCGATTCGTCTTCTTGCTGCTGCTTGTTTTCCACAGGTTATGAACCATCGATTCTGTTCGCATCCACTACCGATAGAACGGTAATTTTGTGTGGTGTTTCCCTGAACAGGCAAAATAATTAACAAACGGTGATTGTGCTGCTGATAAACTACTACACGAGCCGTTACCGCTAAAAATGCTGAGTAAATTCTTCAAAAAGTTATGCCATCGTTTGGCCGAGTAGATGAAGCTGTGGCGCATTATACTATTACATGTTTTGAATAACTTATGAATTGTTATCACGCTTACAAATTAAACCATTTAATACGCTCCTATGCACTGATCACCCGTCGTACAAAGAGCTGTAGTATAGCTTGGTAACTCCTCATTCGGAAGTCTTACATTCTTTACTTTAACGCACCATGTGCTGCGCAACAAGTTTTGGTTTGTACGTGAAATAAACGATCCACGATGTGTTAAACACAGTTGCGGGTAAAACACGTTCTTGAACGCCTTTTCTTTAGCACCGCCCAAATTTACGTGTAAAGGAACTAAAAATGTTAAAATCGCTGATTAATACCAATCATTAAAAACACCTCCTCGTATCAAAATTAAATGAAGTACCACTTAAACCACACTTGCGGTAGACAAAACTCTTCCCAAAACAAAAAATACCAAACACTTATAATTATCACTTCTCTTTACTCTTGAACAATAGCTTCATACCAACGAGATCACGATGAACGTTCTCTACCCAATCGGTAACACGGCTCATATCACAATCTAACCTCATGCCTGCATCCAAACACTCCCTGACAAGCACCTGTGTAATCCCGATATACTTGCTATAATTGATGTATTTCTTCAGATAATTTACGTATTTTTGTCGGTTGCACGCACTAATAGTGCTCAGGAATGGTTTGCTCAGCACAAACATTCCTTCATGTCTTGTCACCTCTATGCCATCAACCCTGTTATCCATCAAGTTCTCTAAAATATTCACACTCATGTTGTACTGCAGAATGTAATTTATGTTGAGCTTGTTGTTCTTTAACTCGTTGATGATGATTTCTTTGTCTTTTACTTTGTATTTCTCTATGAATATGAAGAAGTTACCGGCAAACACCAGCGTATCGTTGCAAATACGCATTGAAAACGGGCACAGATCAAAGCTTTTGTCGGAATAAAACGTCTTAAATCTATCATTCTCGCATGCCCGTCCAAACACCCGGTTTATGTTGAAAGTTTCCTTCGTCTTCTTACCGATGCTATAAAGGACGTAATTCCCCTTGTAATCGATCAAATGCACCTTTTTATCCTGCAGGATGCACGTGTTCACGTCATTGACGTGTTCGATCTCATCAACCATTTGAAAATTGTTATATATTCTGACTTTGTTGCCCATTACCATCAAGAAGCAACATCCTTTGCTGTCCTCCTGTCTGACCAGAGAATTGGATGTTGCCTTTATCTCATTCACCAAATTACCGTTCTTATCGTGTACTCTCACCCGTCTTCTTCTCTCAGCACTCACAACCAAGTCCTTGGCTGTTACCAGATCGGTTATCATTTCCGAGTGTGCACTAAAACGAAGCTTTATCGGCATTTCCAGCAAATAAGTCCTTAACTCAGTGTAAAATGTGCCCATTGCATCCGTGTCCTGTTGCGTATTCTCTATTGTGGCACGTTTTCTTACATCATTTTCCATTACACACACCTCGCCTCCATCTGTTCCGAATACAATGCTTTCACCATCCACGCACAGGCCCTTAATCTCACAATTCGTCGCAAGAACGAAAACACTGTCCTCGTAATAAACCACGACACACCGGCCATCAGTCAGAAATATCATGCCACCAAATTCACACGTCTTTGCTATTGAATGCTCCATGACAAGAACATCCCTTGAAACGATCAAATCCGATTCACGAAGTGTTCGCGACCACTTTTCCTCTGTAGCGGATTCTTTCCCAGTTTCCTCAGAAACACATGCACTTATTCGGTTCATCAACCTTCTTAGTGAGCGGTCCTTGACATAAAACATTTCATCACCAACGGTAAAAAAGTCCGTGACAGGATACTCGCTGTCTATTATGAAAGTGTTTACAATGATTTCATTGTCATCGGTGAGCAGATAGATCTGCTCATCATGTCCAAACACGCTTTTTATTGTGTAAGGTGTTTTCTTGCCGTTGAAGGAGTGCTCTGTAACGATATTCTGTGTATCGAGGTACAAAACACGGCCGGACATATTCGCTTTCATTCTTTTGACCGTACTGCTCCTATCAACATTAAAGGTACCATCAGCAAAGCCAATACAGTTCTTATCGCGTACAAACGATACTTCTTTGCCAAAGCTGCCTATCATTTTCATTTCCAGATCGTATAATTTACCATCCTTTGCTCCTATGAACTGGTTGTTGACTAACGACCAGTTTTTCGGTACATCCAGCTTTCCTTGTATCGTGAGATCGTGGTCCAAAGTGAACAAATGATTCTTTGTTAGCGCGTAAATGCGCGAACCGGTCCTTGTAATCCGTTCGATATTCTTCAGCTGAATCTTTTTTATGATCGTGTTGTTGTTGTAGACGTGCAAGTTGTTCTTCCTGTAGACTAAAAAGTAAAAAGATTTTGCCATGTTCTCAGAGCAACCTCTCGTATCATGGCCATCATCTATGCGCCTTGAATCCATCTCAGAGGGCTGGACTGCTTCTTTCACGCCGTTTAAACATGTTTGTTTGTAATCGGTAAATAGCGTAACCATTTCAATATCTGCTATATTAAAGCGTTTGAGGAGAGCAAACGTGTTTATATCGTAGAGATGAAGATTATCATCATCAAATGTAAGAATATGGGGCACTTCTATGTGCACGTTGTGGTTCAAGGCAAACAAAAAATCTTTTACCCGGTAATCGTGCATGGGCTAGATTTAGGTACTGCTTAAAAACGCACAAACGGGGATAGGGCAGCGGTGTATGGAAGATAAAAACGAATTAAAGCGCTGTTGCATCATAAGGTAATAAAAAAGTGCTTTAAAAACAATAAAGCGGGTATGCAGTGGATGAGTACGTTTATATCCAGCATTGCCGGTGTAAGGATGAGCGAATGAGCCATGGTGTTTGTACCAGTTATGTCTTAAAAACGGGTCCTGCTCATGTTTTTATACGTAGCTGCTATTTTGCATGTTCCTTGCACCTCGTTAAGCGGGTTGTTTTGGAACGCCTTTGCCTCCAAGGCACACAGTTTCTGCTGTGACCGTGCCTGGCCCTTCTGAGGTAATGCGTAACGTGATTGACCAGGCCACGGCTCTCTCATGCAAGTCATCTTCTTATGGTTTTGGCGATGCCCTTCCCATACTGCTCTTACCGCCCGTCATTTTAGCTGGTACTCACTCATCGGTTGAGCGATTACACCACTACATAGAAGCACGGAGAGGCCGTGTAATTCCGCTTTAATTGTTAACTAAGAGCCCATTGTGTATGATCTGATGCGGCAGAGTTTTTATGGCATTAAAAACTGAGTATTTAATCAACGGGATGTTTGACGTGAGATAGTTTGATTTATTGTGTGATCGGCCCCATTTTTATTTGACGTTTATTCCAGAAGTATTCGGTACCGGGAATAGCACCTGGTACGTAAATAGTATGTCCTGCTATACGATGGTATTTGCGTTCTTGAATACCTGCGGTGCAAGCGATTAGGCGTAATTTACAAAGCAAATTATAGCACTTTTTTCAGTAGATGATGTATTTTGGTGAATATCTCATTTGCTATTCATGAGTGGTTTAGAATTGTTTGTGGCATTTAGCGTGTTGTGCATGGAAAATTATCAATGTATCATATCATGAGACGATCTAAGCAGTTCACATCGTAAGTAATCACTGATATTGCTGTTCTTGCGCCTTTTCCGGACATTTGCGTTGTTCAGTCAAATCAAATCCCATATCGCTTCTGCTGTCAATAAAAAAGAAAAGCAAAAAATGCCCATGGCCAAGATAACAAAGACAATTGATCTGAAACAGCTTGCAAAGAAGGTTCCGATAGTGCTTATATCAGTAGGCATTTCGTGGTTGATTCTTTATTTGCTAAGGGACATGTTAAGGTCTTCATTTTTATCACCGATCGAAACGAAAAAAATAGTGGCTGAAAAGGAAATTGTAGGCACAAATTCGAAGGTCGCTGCGTTGAAGAGATCTGGAGGTAGAAAAAATGAAGAAACAAAAAAAAGCAGGAACAACGACATGAACGATAGGGAGGATGTGGAAGTGATCGGTGCTGGCTCAAAAGGAAACTTGTCGGGGGACGCAAAAGAGGGGAGCGCGAGAAATAAACACATGAGCAGCGTGGCACTATCAGCAAGTGATTGTGCATCGCAGAAGGAATATTGTGCACTCAGGCAATTCTTGAGTGAAAAACAGGATAGAGCGGTTTATATTTATGTTCATGTAGCGGAAAATGAAATATGTGGGAAGTGGAAGGAAGGTAATTTCTATGATGCAAGGGATGAATTAATCGAGAAAATGAAAAATAAACACCTGCTGGTGGATGTACTTTAAATTAAGTGCTAACTTTGTAGAATAAAGGGTGAAACACGTGACTGAAATGTAAACGGTCATCTAAATTAATCCATTCGTAAATGCTTTTACTTCTATCGGTATGAGGACACGTAATAGCATATGGCTAACAATTTTTGATCCTGCTTGTTTTAGGATCACCGATAAATATTCAAATTGTAAGCCATTTGCTGGTTGCATCGCAGATATTTCTTGTTGTTTAATTTGTAAAGAATTGGCTTGATCCTCGCTTGAATGCTCATATGTGTTCAATGGTTGTATTGCGCCATTGTTCAGTGGCATGCATGAACGAATAGTTTTGAGTAACCGTTTGCTGCTCTTACCGAATATTTATTAAATTAAGATGCAGAAGATGATTTTGAGATACAAAGAATGCCTGTTTAGATCTTTAAGATAATCAACTTAGGCGTGTAATGGACTAAGTTTATACAGAATAGCACCATATTCCTGATGAAATTATAAATTTATAGGAGAGTATTTTTTTCTAAATTTTAAGTATAATTAAACTTATCCCATGTATTTTCATATCTGCCCGGTTTACTGCAAGCTATGAATATGATGTTTGCTTAAATTGTTGTGGTATCTTTTTACAGGTGTTTTTACAGTGAAGTGGTGTATTTTGTGGTATGTCTATTTATTCAGGTAGCGAGAGTTTTATCTGTCTTTTGTTATGAGAATTGTCATATCAATGGCATATAACAATGATAGTTATACCAGGAATTGCTACCAATCACCTACAAGCTCATCAAATTCAAGACTAATCGCCAATTCTGCTATATTTGACCTAAAAACAACCACATTATATTCATGCCTTGTTTACGAAGTTCTTTTCTTCGTAATATGTGGCAGAGCTGTCAACTATCACCGTTTTACATGTGTTTTTATGATTATGGAGTAAACACGAATGTTTTCAGCAGATGTTTAAAATACATGGTGTGAGCACCACAAACAAAAAAGAGGTGTGCTTATGACACATGTATGATTGGCTATTCCAGGCTATCCGTGTTGTTCCATTTTGCTTACTTATACACAATTTTGTGTGACCCCTCATGAAGGATGATGCAGCTCGTCTCAAGAAATACTACGAAGGGTTGGTGAAAACGCACAAGCGATTAAATAAGAAGGTAATGACGGGTGCAAAGGTACAGAATTACGCAGAAATAAAGCAAAATCTGGACCGGTTGGAACACGAAATTAAGGCGTTTCAGGATGCATACGGCAGCTTTATTAAGGCGCAAAACAACAATTTTGGTGAGTTCTCAGAAGAAATGTATCGCACTGCACA
Source organism: Vavraia culicis subsp. floridensis (assembly GCF_000192795.1). Lineage (NCBI taxonomy): Eukaryota > Fungi > Microsporidia > Pleistophoridae > Vavraia > Vavraia culicis. The sequence continues at coordinate 99,656 of NW_007360604.1, read as the reverse complement.
TTTTCAGCCCAGGCAAAATGCAGATATACCCAACTATGGTAACTTCAACGTGCAAGACCGAGCGGGCCAGCCGTTTCCGCCAAAAACTAACACGGAGGAGAATTCAGAAGGACTTATCGGTGCTCCAATAGAAGAAAAAATGGATTTTTCTTGCGATCCCAGTATCAAATACGATCCCAGTTCCTTTGATTTTCAGACAATGCCCTTCATGTACGGTTCCTCAGCTCCTCTTCTTTACAACACTTACAAAGGATTCCCTAAAACAATCACTCCGCGGTCTAACATGAACTATCAGCCGAATTATGCTCCTCCAATGGCATCGCCTGCCATGTTTGAGCAATCCGTGGCTCGGATACCCTCTAAGTCGGAGTACTCGCCAATGCTTGGTGCGTACACGTCGGGGATCAAACGGCCCAATTTTTCCCTCAATCCTCAGCCAACAAATCCTGTTACTCCGCAAAATTACAGTTTGGGCGCATATCCAACCAAATCACCATATCCCGGTTACCGTCCCAACATAAAATCGGTGATGCAAGCACCAAAAAGCTATCAACCGCCATCTTTAGGATTCAAAAACACCGCACAAAAGACCGTTGAACCGATGTACGCCCCCTATCAATATTCGCCAGTCATAGGAAATAACAGTTTGCTGCAGCCCAAAAGGGCAGATTACCATCGCAACATGAAGGTTGATATCAGTCCCACGCTGATCAGCACAACGCCTTCACAACCGGCATCGGGAGAGGGCAGCATGACACCAACTGGCGAAGCTTCATCCGTTTACAAAGCGGTAGATCCCCACTTCTTGCTGGCTGGCCACAGAATACCGAATGCTGATGAGATGTGCGTGAATGCCAAGAAGTTTAGGACAAGTGAATGGTCTACAAACATCGAGTACTTCATGAAAAGATGGAATTTGAAGTTTGAGCTGACGGATGCGGTGAAGAACCAGATTCTGGATAGCTGCGATCACTTTTTTGCGCAACTTTGCAAAAAAAGTATTAATTTGGCGAAGGGCTCGGCAGATAGAGCAGTCAAGAGGATGCATATTGAATATGCGTTTTACGAATTGGAGAATTACCTGCTTCCTGATTCGTCTCTTGTAATGAAGAACAGAACACCGAATAAAAAGCGGATGGCGGTTCATCATGGCCACGGCAGTAAATAGTAGCGCATTTTGTGTTGAATTTTACAATATGCTTTGGTTCAATCCGTAGTTTGGGGACCTGTGTGATTAAAACGGATGGTAAATGTGTTGGTAAGTAAGTTTGGCAGTGTACTGAGTCATACTTTAGATTAAAAAGAACATCAAGCAGTTTTGCATCTGTAATACTTAGTATTTGGTGATCTATGTCTCTATCCACTTCGAACAAAGGTTGCCGCTTTCTTATGGCAGGTAAAGACTCTCTAACACGTCCTTGACAGTTTATGAGTAGCTCTCATAAACTGCATTAAATTTTAGCAAGTTTTGAATGTTTCTGTAGTCCTTTTTTACGCTTCGTTACCGTGCAAGTCCTTGTTTTGTCCGATAAATCACCATTTGCTGTTGCAGACATTCTACTAGTGGTTGGTGTTGGGCGTGTGGAATTGCGAAATGTTTTATCGCAATAAAAAATAGAATCTGACCTGAATACACGCTTTAAAGAGCACATTTAGAGGTACTCGTTGATATAATTGATATGTGCCAGCACATCGTAATCAAAAACTCAACCAAAATGAAAGTACAGTACGAACAACTACCGGTATAATACCGGTAACACCCTCCATCTCACAATCAAGTCGTGCAATGTTGGCGTGATGGAATTGATAAAAAGATTTTAAAAAGAAAATGATCAAATTGTACAAATGTACGGGCCATATGTGCACTAATTAAAGATTTGTATCTAAGCAGATTAGAAAACGTGTTTTACGAACAGATTAACTGGGACAAAATAGAATATGTAGCACAAAGATTCAAAGATGATAAGCAGGTACAGGTACTTGTTTATAGATGTTCCGTTTAAAAAACGTAACAAAGTCTGATTACCTGTAAAATGGTATTTCTTTCATTTTATGCTGCATGTTTCACTTTCTGAACCTTTTGGCAGGGTTTAAGAATCAAATTTTGCTGGCAATCTCATGTCCTTGTAATGCTGTTTGTAATGGCTGAGCATAGCAAAAAAATAAATTTGATAACAACCTTGAACTCTTTATTTGTGCAAAGACTCGACGCAAAAATTGTTGATTTTTTCTAAACTGACCAATCAGTTCCTGAGCTGTCCTTCTATATATGTGAATGATGCCTCACCATACACGCACTCAAAGGTGCTTTTCTGTCTGTATTAGTTATTTTAAAGGCACAAGCAACCTCAATATATGCAATATAGCATGTAACACAGTGTAATAAGTTGCATTTCGTAGTTTTAAATTTGTTTTTCGGTTTTGATGGTTTTACCGACAAGCATGGCACTAATATACTCATAAAATTAATATTCTGGCCATAATCGCGTGATAGTACCGTTCGCCGTAATTATACAATAAATTTTTGTGTTTTATATTATTTATCAATTTAATCGCAGATAGATATATTAATATTTACCAGGTATAGAATTATTTCCATGTATAAAAGCATATTACACAACGAATCCATGAATTACAAGAAGGTGTCAACCTATGCATTCCTTTCGCTCTCTCTTCTCGTCTTTATAGGCACCATCATCCTGTTAATTATATCGTGTAGGCAGGATAAAATATTCGAACGGGGACAGACGCGCACCTTTTACAGAGCAAAGAATAACAAGATAAACTTGGAGATGACAAAGGAAGATTTTTATACCGAAACATCTACCATGCTACTGTTTAACGCATCTAAAGATACGTTCGTCTTCATATACAATGACAACCAGATTAAAATACTGTCGAGAGATGAGTTAGAAATGTTTTCAGATGAGTTTTTGAAGAAGAGAGTATCTCCTTTCGCAGAAATATTGTTGAAGTACATTGAGTTGAGCAGGATTATTTCGTTACCAATACTCAGATTCGAAAAAACGATGGGAAAGCTTATCATCAACAACCGAGATTATACGCACGACCTGGCTAGTTATAGCAATTTCTGTATAAGTTTCCTAGCAAATTCAGAACAAGATAAGTAAATGGTGGTGTGCGGTCAAATAAAGATGATGTGTCTGTAGATCAGATGTTATAGCTAAATAATTTTTATAGATTGGTAGTTGCTTAAGATGAGAAAGTGTAAAATGGATAAAGCCTACGATTTGAATCATACAAATGGCGCGCATTTCTACGATCAAAATGTGCACGTATACCGCTATCTTACGGATTATCAGGGTGTAATAGGCTGCCATTTTACGTGATCTATTGATATGAATGTGTACCTTCGGTTTGCACAGGAACGGACCGTGCAATTGGGCGCACTAGCGTATTAAATGCTTCTATTGGGGTAGTTATAGAGTATTGTATCGTCCTACATACCTCCTAAGGTCCTTATGGCGTATTTTATCGTTGCAGAGCCCTTAATGAACTACCTCTGACAAGGAGTTTTAAGGATCTCTGTCTTGACCCTTCAATGGACATCAAAACCCGTTTAATAACAAAGTGTAAAAAATTGTTGAGTTTTTCCAAGCAGCATAACTTCAAAATGAGGCACGTATTGAACAAAGTATTGTTGCAATTGGAAGAAAGGAAGGAAATTACCTGGGAAGAATTCACGAAGTTGAAGTATGTTGGACCAAAAGTTCTGTCAAAATTTGCTGATTTAAATCAGATGGCCGATGTGAATGGTGATAAAGCCGGTAATGCAGACGCGGTGGATGGTGAAGAGACAAGAAGTGCAGTTCCGGAAGCGCTATCGACCAGCCATGGTGCTGGAAAGCATGTGCGTCCGAAGAAAACAACCGATAGTGATGGGACAAACACAAAAGGCAAAACAAATTGCAACCTACCAACACGTGTGAATCGAAACAAAGATCTTGTAAGCAATGCTGTAATTTACAAAGAATACAACAAAATAGATGATTTTGAATACGTTCCAGGGTTTAATACGGTTGCTTACAACATTCTAAGGGTTCTGAGCAATGGAGATGGTTTGTGCAAATCTCAAATCTACCTGAACAGCGAATTTTTAGAAGATGAAATAACTGGGTTGCACATATGGAGCGCCTTAAAGAATCTTTTACAGAAGAGGTTGGTGCAAAAGGAAAGTAAAAAGTATTTTTTGACCTGCAAAGGATCTTCGCTGTGTACCATCTTGTTCGATAAAACAGAAAAGGCGTTGAAAAAGAGCACTGACGAGACTATGCTGTTGATTGACTCAAGAGAGATGCGAAGCAAGAACGATCGGGGCTACTTCGAGCGTAAGTTGCCGGGCTCTCGTTCTCTGAACCTTGTGATCGGCGATTTCATGTGGATAAGAGGCGATTACGTCATAAACACTATTATAGAGCGAAAAAAGTGTTCTGACTTTGTTTCGTCACTGTACGATGGGAGATTTACCGAACAGAAGAATCGGTTAAAGAACACTGGGTTGAAGCACTGTGTATATCTGATCGAGGGTCTGAAGAGCAGAGATAATTTCATAGATTCCGCAATACTTAAGACCAAGCTTGAAGGTTTTACAGTGATAGAAACGAAGGATATCGAAGAAACAGTGTTGTTTGTGAAGAGCATAGACTACAAAATTAGAATGTATGGAATCAATAACCATGAAAATAATGAATTCGCGTCAGTTTCAGACATTACATTTTCTAATTTTAGTAATAAGAGTTTAAAGACAAAGGGTTTTTCACAGAAGTATCTTCTTTATCTTGGATTCCTGTCTATAAGGGGAGTTTCGCATGTTAAAGCAAAATTTCTGCGCGATTATTTCCAAACATTTGAGAATCTGGTGGAGAATTGCAGGGACATCGATAAACTGAGACAGATTCTGAATGGTATGAGAATTAATGGACAACTGCTTGGAAAAAGTGCTGTAGACGGTATTTTGCATCTTTTCACATAAATTTTGCGCTTTAAAAGAAATATTATCGTAGTGTACGATTTTTAATATCAATTACTTCACAGATAGTTTGTTTTTGTATCTTTTGATACTATAAAGGGGTTAATGACCTGTAATTTACTCTTTTTAAATCCGATGCAATAATTCACAAAAGGGCGTGGTTTAGATGTCATCAACAGGATATCAACCTGATTATTCTAATTTTTACCTGTTAGTTTAGATTATAAAGATATCGCCTAAACTACGGTGCAAAAGCGCTATAGTTAGTTTGATCGGTACTGTGAAATGTCTGGCTAGTTAGTAACCGTCATTAATTAACTTACGAGCCCTGCGCGCCTAAAAAAACAGTAAACATGGTCCAACCACAAGACCTATCATGTATAAATGGAAAAATGTACAATACCAACAAATCCGGTACCTTATGATCCCCAGGCAATAGACATATCTATTATGAAGGAATCAATAGCATGATTTATGGTTTGAGTCGATTATTTCGCAATGAAAGGGTCATTTTATGGTACGTTGCATGTTCATGAGTTTGGGCAGTTGTTCTTCTTGTGTTGCCCTTCTATGCTTGATCTTTGTTGTACATTAAGCATAACGTAGTACTCTGCACGGTACCGCCTATCTCGATTATTCAGCCTGAGATTTTGCTGGCCATCTGCTTCATATTTCACCGTTTTACTGATAACATATTGCTTGGAAAGGAATCAACAGCTATGTGGTGAATCTACTGCAATACTCATTTTTTTAATAAGAACATAGACCAAAGGCTAGTGATTGCGGTCGATCCAAGCAAACCAAAATGTGCATGTGTGTGTAAATAAATGTACTTTTCTGTAAAAAAAGCGCAGTACTTATTAGATTCATACAATAGATATGACGTGTTTGTAAACGGTGAAATCTGCCAGTTACCACATCTATGCTTGCTTAATGCAATCACAGTGAACAATAGGTAAATTTACATCCATTAACACCTCAACATGATATTTTAAACGAACAATTTTCTCATTTATCAATCATCCACAATTAGACTAAACCGGATTTATATGATCGGTACAATCTGATATCAAAATTTTTCTATCATATAATTTATTACTTGGCAATTTAATCGTTGGTATGCCATTAAATGCGTTAAAAAATTACTTTTTGGTGAATGTTGCCATTTATTTAAAGGATATTCTTAAACGTGTTCGCTTTACCTTTAATTTATTTGGCCAGGCGCTCTGTACCGTACTAACAAGTTATAAAAATAAATAAAAGCGTATAAAATGGCTGCTCTGTGGTTAAGCATGGCTAAATCTGTTGATATAAAATTACAGCCGTGTCCACAGTGGTGAGTGTTTTGATAGGCTGTTGTTGTTAATATTCTCTGATTATTTTTGAAGAGTTAATCAATCGCAACTTAAATCGTTTTGGTCATGATTTTCATATTTCTGTAATTCATTGTTAATGAAAATTTTATACCGAGCGAACCAAGTAAAGCCTAAATTAACGGACATATCTGTTCGCAATTGGTGTTGAGCTGAGATACAAGGTATTATTTTGCCATTAAAATATTTTTATACGTTTTTATGAACGTAATAGCCTTTTTGTAAATTTAATTTGTCTTTTCTGAGCGACCATCATTTACACACTATCATGATAAAAATTTTTCAAATTCTGGTAAAAATGAAAACTTTGACACTGTGATCTGATATGATTGACAGAAAAAATATAAATAGACGCAGAAAAGTACTGGTATGTTTATCTTTTACATATTCATGGGCTTTACTCTTTATCCTGAAATTGAGTTCTTGCATCCAAATAAGGATATTTTTGTGTTTGATCTCGATAACACGCTACATCCGATGGAGGATCAAATAAATACGAAGACAGAGGAGTGCATCATCAGGTATCTGAAAGAAGAGAAGAAATTGTACGATGTAGAAAACCTGATAGACAGCTCACGGGCCACTTACAGCACCGTTTTAAAGTTTGTGCTTATGAAGGAGTTGCTGAGCTACGATGAATACCTGAACCATGTATTCACTAAGGTTGATTATGATGGAATTTTGAGAAAAGAAGAAAGTATAATCAAATTGCTTGAAAGCATAGACAAACCACTCTTCATAATGAGTAATGGAACGAAGGCTCATGTCAAGAAGACTCTCGAGGTGCTGGGAATTAAACACTTGTTCTGCGGTGTATTCTATCTGGGATATGAATGCAACAATCACGTCGGAAAGCCAGATCGTAGAGCATACGAGCTCGTGCAAAAAATGACCAATGCAAAGAAAATACATTTCTTTGATGACAAGAAAAGGAACACCATTGTGGCTCAATCATTGGGATGGAACTGTTACGTTGCAGACTACGGAAGTATTCATGAGTTAGTGAAGCGTGTATTGGCTAGTTAAAAATATGTCAATATTTAAAAGGTTATTTGTATGAAGCAACACCTGTTTATGTTTTATTTTGTTATTGTACCAAGCGCAATTTGAGGTATAATTACTGGTTGGTTAAACCACTTCCGAATGTGTTTCAAAATGTTTATAAACCATTAATATAGCAGATTTTACCAACACACAATTTCTTTGAAATAACACATACCAATAAAGAGGTCATTTCCCTGTATAATGCTATTTCAGAACAATACAATTGCTATAAAGTAATTTCCACAAATCAGTCGTTCTCTCACATTTGCATTCTATGATCCAGCTATAAATTTTTATGATTGACCTATCATTTAACGAAATTTATACATTAGAACTTATTTACGGGTTTGTGGCCTGATCGGTTGCAGCAAACTATAAAGGTATGTTTATCTGGACAATATGGTGTTTGAAGAAGTGGTTAAACGACTTTTAGTGAAGAAACCTATTTATGACAATAAATATTTCCAAAAGGCTATAAAATTGTCATTTGACGGAATGGCCTTTGTCTTTCAGCGAAGATAAATTTTTAGTGCATATTGAGCTGTTAAGACGGGTTGCCAACAAAAACTTATCGGTAATTACATTGCATTCCATCACGATAAAATGCAAAGTTATTATCTCGTTATAAATACACTTTCTACCAATTAATCTATAACTAAGTTATGACAGGCCAGCAAGGCTTTTTGTTCCTTTACCTTGGTTTTATTTGATGTTTTTACGGATATCTTCTGTCTGACATCACGCTATCGTTATTAAGTAGAAGAAATGCTCAAACGCTCTTCATACATAATGTTACAGAATTATACTTCTATATCAGATCCACAGTCAAGAGTAATTGGAAACAATATGCTACCAACATATGATGTAGTTAATATTACTATTATATAGTAATGATGAAAGAATCAAATATGCTTCCATAATCTTGCACTATGCACGACGCCATGGCTGTAAAAAAGGTAACCGTGTTTTTCTTGTAACCAAGGCACGTTGATCCGTAAATACCGGTTACGCAGCCGCAAAGCGCAATAATTCATTTGCTGCCAGGATGTTCTTTGTGGTTGCTTTAATAATCCAAAAAGATCATGAACACACTTTTGTGGCTATATGAATGTTCCAGATGGCTGGCAGTGCGTAATAGTACATTTCTGTTTGTTCTCGTTCTTCTTGCTTTACGGCAGAAACGTATCAACACTAATTTGTTGACTTAGAACCCCTACGATGAAAGAACTTTCCATTTCGACGTTCAAGCTGAAAAATTTTAATCTTGAGTGCCTGATGGCCGAGATAATTCGAGGAAAAAACACGAAAGATGCAATCAACCAGCTCAAAGAACTAAAAGACGCAATTTTTCACAAGAAGCAGCAAATTCTGAAGATCCTCAAGCAAAAGGGCAATCTGAACTTTTCTGAAGTACTCAACACGTTTTTTGGCGAGCACAATCATTTACATTTGGGCGCACTGGGAGGTATCGGGGATGCCATCGGCAGATACAACAGCTTAAGAGAGATGAAACTGTGTAAACGAATTATTGTGCATATCGATGAGATAAGGAATGGTTTTTACGAAAATATATGTGCTCTCATAAAGACAGAGGATATCAACGATCTCTACATGCTCGCCCACGTATTTTTGTTCTTCAATGAGATGAAAAAGGGAGGAGGTGATCTGGATAGAGAAGAAAATAGCAACTTGGACATTGCAAGATTGGACCGGATTCTGGCGTTGAAAAAGGAATTTGTTGACACAGCAAGGAACAACTTTGAACGGGCGCAAAAGGAAAAAAATGTATTTGTCATGAAAGGGACATACAGGGCACTTAAAGTCCTGAAGAACGAAAGCATCCTGGTGAACAGTTTTATGCAGAACCTGAAAATATTCAACCTGATTTGTGAGGAAGAAGATTGTGATGAGCTGGTTTTTAACCTTGATTTCTTTGATTATAGCAACTGGTTTTTCACGTTTGTCGATGCTGTGCAGGAAACATATGAGAACGAGCTAATTAATCTTGAAGATGTGCTTGATGCCCAGGTAATACAGAAAATCAATGAAAAGCTTTTTGAAACTGTGATATCAAATGCGGTGGGAAAATTGCTGCGCCAGAAGAAGGAAATTGAGTTTCTATGGTATCTCAGCAACTCATATGCACGAGTGCAAAGTTTATATCGATTTATTTCCACGTTTTACTCATTTAATTACAGTGTGCGCGATATTTTCTCGCAGCATTTCGTTGGCATAAGCAAGAGGGAGAACGATTGCACGGATTTTGCGCTTTCGGTCATGACCGGAGGGGCAGAAACACAAAAAAAGTACGTTCTGCTTAACGAGCAGATGCACGCAGAACAGAACGAGCGTGCAATTATTTTGAAAATGCTGTGTATCTACAACTTCTTCTACATGCGCAGTGAGCTGCTCAAATATGATGGCGATGACGTATACTTTGTGAAGAAGCATTTTTTGAAGAGCATAGAAACACTGATAATGAAGGACCTGCGTTATAATCTGAAAAATTTCCATAAACTAAACGAGCACTTTTTTATTTTGAAAAAGCTGCAGCTGGAGAGCAAATTTATTAAGGACAAGATGCGTGAGATCTTTGATGGCTATCTCAACGACAGTAAAAAAGATCTGAAAATAATAACCAAAAACCTGACAATCGATGATTTAGGCAAGAAGGAAAACAGAATGATCGATAAACTCGTATATTTTCTCAAAAATGAGAACAAAAAGATACACAAATACGTGAAGGGGCCCAATGCACTTGCTCTTTTCTATAATATCATTGATTACGCGCATGACAGCCTCTATAAACACATCCTAATGCTAACCTATGACATGGATCAGGCACGTATTCTGTATAACGATATAGAAACGGTACGCAAGTTTCTGAAGAAGATGAAAATGTTCGAGACACCGTTCGATACCCTCAAAAATATTGTGGAGCTATTGGTACTTGAGAAGAACGTGCTGGCAATATATGTACATGGATTTAAGGAGCTAGAAAGGTCAGAAATAAAAAGAATTCTAAAATGTAGAAAGGATTACGTGCATGTGAAGGAGTGTTTGAATGAATTTTAGTCTTAAATGCATGGTTCATCCCTATACATCGTATCTTATTACGGTCATTAAATACGAGTAAAAACAGAGTTATGATATTTTTGTTTGGACCATTATTTGTGGTAAAAGAGCTGTGCCATGCAAATGTTGTATTCTGATAGCTGCACAATCAGGTATTTCATGTGTTTTAGTATAAAATTATTTTTAGCATGTGGTTCATTCTCCGTGTAAAGGGTACAAAAGATGATGCGCATTCTTTAGTCAAGTACGCATGACACTCCTTGAGTTGTGGACAGTCTTTATAATTATATGTTATATTGTGACTTTGGAGCGAGTGAGACCGTTTTATGTCTGTTCCACCCTTTCACAAATATAAAAGCCTTTCCTTTAACCTGATCATCGAACTTAAGTGAGAAAAGAGCAGCCGAAGAGGACCCTCAATTAATCTGCTTTACTGGCCATAACTATCGCAGCATCTATTCATTAGAATTGCAACTATTAATTTTTAAGGAATAACAAATAATTAAATACTCCAAAACTAAAAAGTGTATTTTTAGATGTAATAACACTTCCTTGTGTATAGCTCGTCCTAGCAGCCGATGTTTTGAGATCATTTCTTGTAATTATGGGATGTAAAACGCAACAAAAGTATTACAAAATAGCTGGTTGGATATAACGGCGCGTTGTTACAAATTGAGGAAAAAATAGCATATTCAGAAGAAAACTATGGTGCTTGTACACGAATTACTTTGTGTTAGTATCATACAACACAAATAAAGCAGAGATACAATACGGTATGTAGTTTTGGTCATATGCTGTGAAGTGCTAGTCTGCTGTGATGGTGATAGATAAACGGGGTGTAACGCAACTAATATGGTTGATTGGTCCTTCCTGTGACATCATCCATCCCACTCGGTTATTCATCGTTTTACTCCTTTTTAATTGCTGATAAAACCGTTTATAACAACTACCACGTAAAATACGTGTTCGTACCTATCAACACAGCTGTAGAGAAGCACTGTATTGATCACGTATTCCTTTCGAATGTGCGCACGAATGATTTGGCGTAATGTGCAGGCTTGCTTTTTGTACCGCTTGTGCCACGAGCCCTTACAAATGGTCGAAAACAATTTCCGGAAAGACTACGCCTTCTTCAACAAAACGGTGTTCACCGAACACGGTGTTCCTCTGCCGTGCTCAGATGACGAGCGGATATACTTCTACAACGAGAATGCCAAGTTCCATACTTCGATAGGAACCGGCGAGTTGGACAATACGCTCAAATACGCCTCTCCCACAGGCAGGTTGTTCCTCACATCGTACCGAATAGTGTATCGGCCGGCGGATGTTAGCGAATATTTCAGCAGTTTTCACTGTGGATTGAACGTGATTATTTGTGTGTTTGATGATCATTTTCAGTTCAACATAGAGGACTCGTTTCTTTCCAACGTTTTTATTTCCTTCAACGACACTCACAAGCAGATGTTCTACAGTCTTTTGAAGGATATGTTGTCTACGGGAGTGATTGGGAGAGAACATGATGAAAATATCGCCGACTTACCGTACTACTGTGACATCGAAGACAATAACTATTGATGAAACGGTAATGCACAAGTCATGTATAGGTTGAGAGCACGCATTTGCGTGCTCTGTTGTAGAATGTGGAGTTTTCTGCGTTCAGGTGCACTCACAGTGATTCTTATCATGTTACTGCTCAGCATACGGTGTTCCACAAATAAAAGCCTTAATTGTTATGTTATTGGTAACTTTTCAGTATCACAGCGATTACCAAACACCTAATGGATAATGAAATATGTTTCTACGAAAAAATGCCGGTGCTCTGCAACTATTCGGCAAGAAGTTTTTCACGAGATTCTGAGCTACACTTTTTGTACAATTACTAAATATATCTCTGATACAACACCGATAGATCAGATTTTGCTCGCTAAAAGCATGTTTATTATCCTTTACACTATTTTCACACACCTCTCAGGTCCGTTGCAATCGGCCGTATCAGTAGATCGGAATCATCCGCACATATTTTACATTTCAAAAATATGCCATTAATTTACATTAAATACTATTGATAAAGCAGGTTGGCCATATTAACTAATAATTTGCTGTATTTTAGCAGTATCTCACGCAAATAAACTTTTTTCATCGCTTGATTTGTAGGAGTTTCTTTTCACGGTCAGCAACATGGTTTTTTATGAATTGGTACGTATGGGCGCTAACAAAATTAGACATTCCACCAAATAAATGATCATTCACGCTCTGATCACTGTTTGTCTTTGGTTTGTGTGTTTACTTATTAACATTTTCGTGTGTAGAAGCGCTCAGACAACATCCCAATCCTAAATAGTTCGTGTACAAAACAAAATACATCTTTTCATCATGTATTTTTTGCAAATACATGTCGGGAGCTGCGAATCTCTTGGTTAAACTGTATACCGTGCAATTGGCTCTGTTTGCAATGCTCACCTTTCTCTATTAAAGTCTGTGCCTATTTGTCCGTTATTGTATAGTCCGTGTGAGACAATATCTCGCGTAAAATAGGATTGTGATTGCATCATTCGTCTGTACAAAACACAAAATAGTATTTTGCTGCATTCTACAGTCCTTTTAATCTGCTGATAGAAAAATGTGCGGTGAATTGGTGAGGGTTTGATCGGTAATTCTATCCCTGCCATAAGTGCGTGATACTAAATGAAAGCCGAGATAACGCGTTTAAAGCTTGTAAAACGTTTGTTTTTTGTTTTATCTGATTGTCTGCACGCTCATAAAGTGAGGTTCTTTCGTTTTATTTTCCAAATCTTTTATTTCGCTAAATTTGCAAAAAATTTTTACCCTTCAATGGGGAAGATCATCAGAAAAGTACGCGAAGAAAACAAGCGTAGATTTAAAAACATCTACAAGAACCCCAAGGTACTCATTCCTGACATTAAAGAGGGCTGCACTGCAGTTGTAAAAGAAATTGTTCACGAGAGAGGACGCGGTGCGCCGGTTGCTAAACTGAGTGTGACGCGCGGAAATGGTGTGTTGAAAGCGTTTATTGTTGCGCCCGAGGGCATCAGTGTTGGACAGACACTCGTTTTTGGTGAAAATGCTGATCTTAAGGTGGGCAACTGCACGCAGTTGAAGAACATTCCTGAAGGCAGTTACGTTTCAATGGTAGAGAAAAAGCCCTATGATGGTGGTAGATTTGCAAAGAGCTGCGGTACGTATGCCATCGTGGTATTTCACAACAGAGATGCGCACACAACAACATTGAAGTTGCCCAGTGGTGAGAAAGTGAGCGTGAGTGCGGATGCCCGTGCATTTATAGGAATAATAGCGGGCGGTGGTAAAGATGACAAACCGCTCCTCAAAGCAGGTGCGGCGTACCACAAGTACAGGGCTTTGAACAAGGTGTGGCCTAAGACACGAGGTGTTGCTATGAACCCGGTTGAGCACCCACATGGTGGTGGTAATCACCAGCACATTGGTCATTCCAGTACCATTTCTAGGCATGCTCCACCTAACAGGAGAGTTGGTTTGGTAGGTGCCCGAAGAACAGGTAGAAAGAAGGGAAGCCGCAACGAATTCAAGTAAATCATTTATTGAATGAGAATTTTTTTGATGTCTGCTCAGGTGCGTCCGTGCAAGAATCACTCATCGTTTCTGAGCTTGTCTGTCTTATTTTCACACACCTTTGTTTCTCTTTGCTGAGAATCACTTCTGACCTGAGTTGACTGGTAAACTTTTTGAGCACAGCACACCACCGCAAATGGTGCCTTTTGTAAAAATTTAATATGTGTCAGCCATGATATGACATATGTTGCCTGTTAAATGCGGTACTCAAATACAAATTTGGCAATCTTGAGCTGAAGGACACACAGGCTGTGATAAATGCTAAGCAATATAGCGAGAATATTTTTATTGCATCGCTGTGCTCTCGTAAGAGAGAATGAAAAAATATACTTTTAATGGAAAGAATTGAGAAATGTTTAAATAAACGAGCATTCATGAGACAATCTTGATAGCAGATTAAAAACAAACGCCTTGGTGACAAGACAAACACAAATTATCGCATCATGATAATTTATGCCATATAACACTTCTAAAGGTATACTCCATAATTATTGCAGCAAAATCAATAACAGAAACAAAAGTAACATTTTAAGATTTTGCAATCTCAAATATATCAGCAAATTTTTGGTTGCTCACAGAACTGCTTCGCTCCATACGGAACCCTTAAAAAGACCTAACTACTACTTTCAACGGCACAACAACGCATTTCCTGTAATAATCTTTTAATCAACATTCGCTACTCTGCTCAATATTAACGTTCTCCTTCTTCAGAAACGTGTCAATTTCCTCGACAATAAAATCTGGCAATATCTTAAAATCAACCTCAACCTCTTCTTTGCCTGCGATGGAAAAGTTTTGATCGTTCTTCTTTATGATAAGCGCTATTTTAACGCATCGCTCCTCATCAAGTTTGGATACGATGTCTGCAATGCGAATGCGCTCATCAAGCGAGAATATTTTTCTTTTTCCTTCTTTCTTTCTCACGTGAAAAAGCACATCCTCATAAAGCGACATCGTACTCGAGAGCGTAGCCATTTGCAACTTTAATTGCGATATGTTGTTTATAAGGTCCTTTTCGTTCAGAAAACCGCAGTTCCTGTCTATAAGCTTCTCCATTTCTTCGCCACAGCTGTAAATATCAGTTCCTTTGGCGTTGAACTTGTAGCAGTTGTTGACCATGAGGAGAAGATCAGCAAAAAATTCGATGCGGTTTTCATAAAACGGAAGCTTCCGTTTTATTGTGCTCAGGTCAATGGGATTTTCTATTACGCTCAAATAGTTTGGCACAAGCTTGATATCCACCGGTTCTAAGAACGGCCAATTAATCTTCTTGTGTTTTGTTTTGAGCAACTCGTTGAGCACATTCGTGCACACCTCCAGGTCCACGTTATTCTTCAGGCTTTTACCTAAAAGACTGTCAAAATAGGTATCAAGTTCGTGTGCCATCTTCGATATAGGTGATTCTTCACCATTGTAGAGATAGCAGTTGCTAAATATCAGCTTAACATCGTTAACAAACTCAGTTTGTGAGGTGTAATCTTTCATTTTTTGCGAGACTGTTTTAAGGTCCATGGGCGTTTTTATTTTTTCCGGATAGTCCGGTATTTTTAGTGCCACATAGTCAACCGGTTCTAAAAACGGCGTGGCCTTGGAGTGTCTCTTTAATTTGTTGAGAATATCTTCGCAGGACTTTAGATCACTGGTCATTTTTAGGGGTAAAAAATATTATTTAGTTTTATAGAAGTATGTGTTACTAACCGAATATTACACATTAAGGTTGGTGCTACGCGTGGTTATACTACCCACAAGAATGGAAATTACGAAGATTGCGACGCAAACTTTAATTTAGGTTCCGTCGTTTTTGTATATAATTCTGCTTTTATGTCTTATGTGAGTAATTTGGGCTATAAGAGCAGCGCGAATTTCGATAAATATCGGTACCACATCAAAGGCTGAGCAAGACATGGTAAGTTTCAGCGTACCAAAAAGATCACGCGTATTATAAAATACCGCTTTGAGGAATGGAATATCCTATTACGACCAAATATTTGTTGATATGCTAAATTACAAAATTAACGAATTGTCAATCTGCGGATAAGTAGGCATATGGATGATGAAAAAATTAAGCTGAGAATATTATGAACCGTGCAGAAAGCCTGTTATAAAGCAATATTGAAGCGCAAACTATGCTGCCAGTGATCAAAACGATTTATTAAATCTGGGTAAACGGTGCCGAATAAAATTCATCACCCAAATTTACCATGATAACAATTCCATCTTCTCCTCCACTGGCGAATGATCTGCCATCCCTGGCCACATCTACTGTATTAATCGTTCCAAAATGTGTGGAGTAGAACCCAACCCTTTCCTCTTTCACAATATCGTAGAAATTTACATCAAATTTCCTTTTACCTCTTGTCAAAGTGACATCGCGCGCTGGAATACCTCCTACATTAACGAGTATGTTATTCTCTGAAAAAATTGACGAAGAGTTTACCGGCTCGGTTGACTGGAACATTTTGATCTCCTTAAGGTCAGAATCAAAGATCTTAGTGGTGGCATCATTAGACGAGCTGACATAGTACTTGGAACAGGGACTTGGTTTTATCTCATTGATCTTAGAATTATGTATTTTGCTGTTGTGTACTGTTTCATTCTTCCTGAAATCAAATTTTTTGAGGTTCCCTTCGGTGTCAGCGAAGATGCAGAACTGTTTTTTCAGGACGGACGAGGTGATAATATAATCAAGATTTAGACTAAATATCAACGAATTACTTCGTACATCATAGTAATTGAGCGCAGGCTTATTGTTGTAGCTGTCGTCGCAACAGATCAGAAGATCATTATCGTTTATATTGACGCTTTTGACGGTACTTTTAAACGACATGGACAATTTCTGCTTGCCGGTCGTTATATCCCATAGTATAACGGACCGATCACCGCTGCCCGTTAGCAAATCTTCCTCTGTCTGGTCCATGCATGTTACAGCGCCTTGGTGACCATTATACGTTCCTTTGAGATTGCCCTCTGTATCCCAAAGCGATATTATGGAATCAAGGGAGCATGCAAAGATGAGATCGCCATCGTAATTGTACTGTACATGCGTGATTGGCCGTGTGTGCAAAGTAAAATTTATTTGAGAGCCGCTTGTCATAGGGGGTCAGTGGAGCGGAGATAAATTGAAGGGGGGGTGTGCCTTCGATCAACGGTAAAAATGGACTGTTATAGAGGATTCGTACGACAATTAATATGATTGTTGACATACAAGCGATAACACGGTTGTATT
Organism: Vavraia culicis subsp. floridensis; assembly: GCF_000192795.1. Lineage (NCBI taxonomy): Eukaryota > Fungi > Microsporidia > Pleistophoridae > Vavraia > Vavraia culicis. Next base: position 82,339 of record NW_007360604.1, on the reverse strand, counting down.
ATGTGCACTCTTCCTTTTAAATTTACGTAGGGTGCTAAAATATGATTTTGGCATTATTGCTAATTTAGAGAAGTGATGTTGTAAATGATACATGGATTATAAAGCGTGTAAGAATGATTTGATGTGCTTCCCTTTCCACAAACATAAAAATATTTCTTTTTACCTCGTGATGATGGAACATTGAATAAAGGAGTACAGGAGAATCTGTATGTTGCTGTATACACTATATTTAACAAGAGTGGCCGTGTCATTCGTAGTTGTATTTGAAATTGATCAGATAGAGCTGTTATAGCAATCAAATCTGGAGATCGCGCTATGTTATTCAATTCGTCCTTTTGTTGAAAGTCTGTTTTATTATCGCTTCATAAACACCGCACACAAGCAGTTCAATGCGTCCTGTCTGTGGTAAAACATTATAAAGAGCAGGTAGCATGATTTACCGTGTATCGCTCGCTTGTTTATCAAGGCTTTGAGAGCACAACAATGTGATGAACTGGTTATTAGGATCTAGAATAAAAAATTTCACTAAAGAATCTATGTTCGTTTATGGCTGCAAGAAGAGCGAGAACAAATCAATGTAGTCGTATCTATCGTTACCAAACGTACTGTCTTGATTTTGACAATAAAATTTTAAGTATAAATCGTGTGGTATGACAGTATGTTTCTTACTATCCGTGTTATTTCTTCCTGTAAACTATGACCCATCCACATTCGCAATTTTTGGCAGTTCAAACCGTTACGAAGAAAATAAAAAGTATTTTGAATGAGTACACATGCAATTACATGTATGACAGAACTGTGCATGCATATTTTAAGCTGCCACAAACCATTGTGAGTTATTTTCGTTGCAGGAATGCTTTGTAAGATGAACAAAGCAATTGGTAAATAAAAATTAATAGGCCTTTTCCATAAATTGCTGTTAAAAACATTACCTCATAATGTTAAGTGATTAATACTCCTGAGGTAGCACTCGCTCTTTTCTAATGCGTGCTTGATAGGGGCATTACTGCTACAAAATCACACCTTAACTTGTTGTATTATGTAAACCTGCCCATATTATTGAGCAGATTATTTATGGTGACAGATCGAGTTGTACATTTCCAAATAAATTTGAGTAACCTGCTCGCAGATCAATATAGTGTTTAGAACGGAGCTCAACATGAACTACGCGCAGATCACGTCATCTGTTGTAACTATCAGGTTTAATCACAGGTCTTTTAAACACATACACCCACGTCTTTCAATCTTGTCTGTTCTGAACCTTCTAAAGCCTCTTCCGAAGCGAAATAAATCGATGCTTTTAAGGATCAACAGACAGATGAGAGATATAACAGTGAAATACTGGCTAATAGAACAGAAACTAAATTAGATACAACGACTTACTCTTTGAATTTGAACAGGTATTTCAGAAGAAATAGGTTATAAAATACATTGAAAAGATAAAATACTAAAAAAGAAGTTCTTATAGCGATTGATTCATCCTTGTCAAACCGTGACAAACCATTATTAAGAAGTAAAAGAAGCAAAAATATGGAAAAGAAGGAATAAAGTTCTCTTATAAAACTATAAATGGCAGTTATAACCGAAAAGAGTACATACAAGCTATTGATATTGCAGATATAAGCGCGTATCCTCAAAATATTGTACATGTTTTCTTCCACAGCATAATGAGTGCACCTGTAACAAACGTTTGTGCTCCTCAAAACTGTATAATTAGATTTGATGTAAAAAACACGCACTATAAAGAGAACTACATCCGCTTTGATAGACATTCTGGAACAGATATACTTGTTCATGATGCTTACGAGCAAATAGAGATGGCAGAATGTCAGTTTCACAGAGTATATGCTATTGCTCGTCAAAATAACCTGCCAGGAGAAATATATTATAAATATTTCTGTCAATAGCATTCCCATAAATCTTGTCTTGACGTGTTGGCAAAAGTCAATAGACGAGGTATTATGATTATATGTACCTATAGCTTGTATTGTTATGGATATGAATGACATAATGGTCAAAACGAGCACGGTTCGTTCTTTGACAGTATTTTGATTCATTTTTCCCTTGTCCCGCTTTCTTTACAATTGTTTGTGATATTGAGAGAGCTGTCAATCATATTTCTGGAAAGATGAAAATATGTCAAAGAAGTTGTAGTAAAGAGTTTTTGGTACTTTTTATGATTTTTAATTGAAGTCACCACAATTGTAACTTTGATTGTGTAGTTTTTGTTACTAAAGTTGTTTATTTGTAACTTCAAACATAGCACGACCTAAACAAGCGCGTCATTTGGTTGTCAACAATGTAGTTCAAATAAATGACAAATAATTCTTTTATTTTCAAGATAGTTGCTGAAAATGCAGTACCAAAACTCTATCGAGTATAAACGCACAGTGATCATGTATTAGCTGCTTACTTCATAGAAAATGGCTTTTTTGGTCAATTACTTACCCTTTATGAGCATACGAGGACCGAGAAGTGCACTATCAAAGTTTTTAGAGGAGGAAAACATCAAGGTGGATGGCAAGAAAGCGATTAAAGATAAGAAGAAAGAGGAAAATTGTGATGATAGGGTTGTGGTGGGGCTGAGTGGTGCTGATGAGTGCAGTTCAACGTTAAATGGGCAGTCTTTAAAAAAAGTAACTGGTGCCACGAGGACCAAAAGAATCAGATATAGTAGACCTATTGAGATTGTCAATCTGAGACGGGAAGAAACATTGCGAACCGCTGTTTTACAAAAAGTACACGCAAATTTAACTGCTTTTAAACTGCATGACGAGCACATAGTAGAGTATTCTAAGTTTCTATACGATAATAGGCTTTTAACGCCACAAATATTTGATGTTTTGGTTGAGTACGCCACAAAAAAGCTCGTGGTGTATGACTGTTCGATGATAGAAGAATTTGAGCTTCACAAAAATTTTGAACATTTAGAGCTGCACTATTGTGGACAAATGAAGGACAAAGACATAGCACAAATACTCAGTTATGCCGTTGATCTGAGGGTTTTAAAATTGACGGGCGCGTTTTTGCTTGAAAACGTAGATTTGATGCCATATATGAGCAAGAAGAAACAAAGAATGAGCAAGTTGGTAGAAATTGATGTCAGCAATTGCTCAAGGCTCAGAGACAATTTTATCACACGGGTCAACCAGCTCATTCATCTAGAGTCTCTGAATATCAGTTATTGTTACGGCCTTACCGATGAGAGCCGATTGACAATAAGCCCAAAAAAGATCATTGCCGATGGAACAAAGATCGGTGAGAGATTTTTTGGAATGAACGAACACATCACTTTAGAGGAGCTATCGATAGCTAACTGTCCAGTTCTTTTCGCAAACGGCAAAAATCACATAGATCTGTGCAAATTTACTCGACTAAGAAAATTAAACATTGAAGGAATATCAGAAATAAAACACATCGGTATAGACACGGTGGAAGAGCTTAGAGCCGCTAACTGTTTTAGTCTTACGCTTCCACTACACAACAATTTGCTAAAAGTTCTGGATATCTCAAAAATTAACTATCCCAGGGACGAGTTGATGAAATTGAACCAATTCAGCAAGCTCGAGTATTTAAACATCAGCTTTAACGAAAATGTTGATGACGACATTGTCATAGGATATATCACAAATATGAAGCACATTAGGAGCGTTGTAGTTTTTGGTTGTTTTGGGCTGACAAAAGAGTTGGGAAGGCTGGCCTGGTCTATCAAAAATGACATAAAAATAATCGGAAATCATGCTGAGACAAAATACTTGTTAGAAAATTGAAATAAGCAGTAGGTGGTAGTTTTTTACTGTCGTCTTTCTGATCGCGCGTTCTGTTCGAAAGTGCCGAATTGTTGTGAGGCAATTCAAGTGGTACATTTTATGTACGTCCTGCTGCACAGGTGGTTATCTCGGACGGATAAAGACTGATTAAACCGTAAAACATGGCAGTATTATTTTAAATATCATATTTGCATGCTAGTATTGAATAAATCATCTTTCTAAGCCATAAATATGTTCCATATGCAATGTGTTGGCGGTGTCATTGTTTAGTTACTGTGGTCCTACGCCGGGTTGTAGTTCAATAAATAGTATCAGCACAACGCGGCAATTCTTTTTATCTTCCATTGCTACAAGCACGTGTTTGCATTTACATGTATGCTTTTAGATTTATCATTTTTTAATATTTATTTGGTGGCACCATTTCATTGTTGATTTCTCTACCGCGTTTTGGCCACCGATTAAGTAATTTGCAGGTCTGCTACTCGTAGCTGCTGACTAAGAGATGTATAAATAGTCGTGTATGGTATACTAGGAGCAGCACATATCATATCAACGTTGGTACTTTGTATATTTGCTTTGTTTTATGAAGGCCTTCATGGAACCTGAAAACCAAAAAATCTCTAAACTGCCCAAAAACTATACAATACCTAAAAAATGTGCGGTAACAGATTATAAAACATCTTCGGGTGTTCTTCTGCTGATAGGTGGGTGTGATCTTTACGTTGGAGCACCGTATTATGTAAGCAAGGCTGCATACGCTACAGGCATCGATTTGTGTTATGTACTGTGTGATGGCAGTGCACTGATACCATTGAAAACACTTTTGCCAGAGTGTATAATTCTGAGTTTTGACCAATTCAAATTTGAAAAACACGAATTTCTCTTGAGACGAATTACTTGCTGTGTCCTAGGATCGGGGTTAGGACGGTTGGATGAACGTGCTGAAGCTTTTGTAAAAGGAATAGTCGACAAAATTCGTGTTCCTTTGATTGTTGATGGTGATGGTTTGCATCTTTGGGACAAAGTCAATTTTACATATTCTGGCACCGTGATCTTTACACCTAACAGAAATGAAAGCGAGAAGTATCTGAAGAAAGTTGATTTAAAGAAGGACATCGTGCTGAAAAAAGGACCGGTCGATACCATACTTCATGGCAGTTCTGAAATAGTGATAAGTAACAAATCGGGGTTGCGACGATGTGGTGGTATAGGAGATGTACTTTGTGGCTTGCTGGCGTATCTGACCAATGTTTACGATGATAAGGTGCTGGCTTGTCAATATGCATCGCTTATCGTGAGAAAAGCTTCATACAAGGTGTTCAAGAAAATAGGGCGATCTACAATGCCTAAAAATATTATATCTCAGGTGCGTGCTATGAAGCTATGATCAATCGGCCATTAAATACTGGTGTTTATATTTAATGCAGGCATAAGGCCTAATGCTTTCTTTCTGTGCTAAAATAGTTGTCTTTATACCAAAAGCATGTTTATCTATCAGTTAATCTTCGATATCACTCAGCTCAACGCACTTTATTGGCAAAAGATTGATGTTTGCTCGCCATCATTCCATCTTACTTGTCTAGTTACAGTACACCATAAGGATTGTTTTGAACGTATCTACACAAATATATCGTTAGAAAATGCGCTGACATATGTTTTAAAGCCAAAATACCTATATGATGTTGAACTAATAGCCAATTTTGCCACTTTCGCTTTTTTATAAACCGATTAAATATATTTTTGGTCTGCTTAGTAATTTTCTGATCAATACATTTCATATGAGAAAAATACAACTTTTTTTATTTGAATGAAGTTGAGCAGATTGTTGCGCGCCAGTAATTCATATTGTAAAATACCCCGATTAAAAATATGTTGTGAAAAAATTTTAGCCCCACTATGAAATAAATTTATGATTTATTAGTGATGACAGATGCGAGTACACACCGAAATTATGCAGGTGCATGGCAAACATTTTGATGATAATGGTGTCCATGATCACATTAAATCAATTGAGCTACTTTGTTTGTGATTTTGCGGTGAACATCGCAGATAAACAGTACAAAGTTGTATAATTATGCCGTGAAAGACACTTAAAGCGTAAATTGAAAGGAGTTGCAGACGTAAATGGAAACAAAAACAGTTTATAAAGTCCACTTTCTGGCAGTCATGAGGTGGCATTGTCTAATGGTATGATGTCTGCTTCGGGTGCAGGAGGTTCCAGGTTCGAGTCCTGGTGCTACCCCATTTTTGCCGGTTTATATTTTTGAAAAATATATGAATGACTGTGGCACACATGCATTTTTAGCGCTTTACGCTTTAGCAGGCAGTACAAATTGGAAATGACTTTGTAAAATATTTTATTGCATTCGACACAAACTTGGTATTTAACTTATTAAGAAGCTTGGGAGAGATGAGGGCTACTATTTACAATGCAACAAACATGTTCACCTCATTCTTCTTATCGTGTCCAAAGCAACAATTCTGTTACTTGCTGGTCGACATCTCTAGGAATAAACATGTAACACTTTTTATTTTTTATCTGCTCGTACACGTATACTAAACATATTAGTGCATCCTTTTCATGAATTTACGCAAGTAGTCGTACATATCGTGTACTTTTGATAGTATGTAGAAATCAACCACATTAATCAGGTCATTCTTTCTATCTAAGTCTAAAGAAGTCACAATTTTGTTGCCTTGATCCAGCACTACACCATTTTTAACATAGTAGAATGCCGGTATCTTAGAAAGACAAAGCAAATCAAATATACGTACATTTTCAAACGAGTTCAAAGACAGGAAAGCGATATTTACGGTGTACAACAACTCGTAAATGCCCATTTCTTCGTACGGGTCTATTTTATAGTTGACAGACAGTATCCAGTCATCGCTGAGCAATTCTCTGTAGTTATCTGCATTTAGTTCCAAAAATCTATGTAGCTTGTTGTTCCTAGTTGTTATTTGGTCAACATATACGTTGTATTCCTCATTAAAATGTATGAAAATGACTATGATGCTGAGTATTATCGCTAAAAACATGTTTTTAAGAAATAGTCTTTCTTTTACCAGCATGGGTTGGATGGAATAATAAAAGTAAAAACGGAAGAACTGTCAAATGAAGAAGATGCCCGACGGTCGTAAAAAGAAAGTAGGGATACAAATAAGAGAAATACGCACGAAATTTTACCATGGATCAGTAACACGGTTCTGCCTGACAAACGATATAATCCATAAATTTGTTACGTAATACATGAAACTTGGTTTAAATGACGAACCGTTCAGGTTATGTGATCAAGTAAAATGTTCCTTATTCGATGAATTTGATTTCCATCACACTGTGGTGAGTTCAAAGTGTCCAAGGCTTAAAAAGAATCAAATATACACTTTAGCAGCAATCAATGATGATATTGATGAGTACTACGTAATTACTGTGTAAATTTATAATGTTTGCGCGTCTTGTCATAGTTATTACGTCTCTTACTTCCTTAGATTACTAAAATTCGGAAATATTTGGACTGAGCAACACTTTCTGCCCCTCAAAATGGAGGTAAAAAAATTTGATCCATCGAACTATATTGACTCCACCGTGACAGAGAAATATATTCTAGCATTTTTCTCCCTTCTGGGATTGGCTACGTTTTTTAGGTCATATTTCTACGTGTATGCGCTTGTGCCCCTTGTTTGTATTTTGACTGTGGGATTAGAGAAAACTGAGAGATGGATAGTGACCGGTTTTGCGTTTTTATACACATGTTTGGTGGTAAAGAATCTGTTTTATGATCACGTAGAAAAATAAATGCGTTATAGTGCCCGTAATTTAGAATATTGCTGTTTCTTATGTGATTCACGGCACTGTGTCAACACACGGTTTCTACAACCAAGTAGGAACAATCAAGCTTGCTCGTAATGGTTGTGCCTGCATTTACCTTCTAAATAGTTAATGATCGATGTCAATGAGCGTCTCTGATCTCGATAAGCTGCGCTCATTCGATAAAAGTACTGATCTAAATTATAACTCGTCATAGTATAATCTGTTATTCAATAGTTTTATTGCATGTCCTTAAAAACTGTCCTAAATGCTGTTCAAAAAAAATAAAAATCAAAATAAATATGAAACACAAAATAGAATAATCTTGTGTCATGAATCAGACAATACGCTTTGATATAGCTCAATACCCTGGTCCTGCGTTTAAATATGCACAACAATAATTATCGCAAAGTAACTAAAGATGGAGCATAAAAATCTAATAATGAGATTAAATCGATGTAATTAACGTTTTCAGAAAGGTTTCTACGGTGTTATCCCGGAACAGATGGGTTTGGAAATAATTTATGCCAACATTCGTCAGGAAAAGCAAAAAAACTGCCAAATTATTTATGATAACAGGTCTGCTACTGTCGATAAATGTACGTTTATTTGTGTATTGAATCATCACGGGGATTGTTTGATTTTATCTTTTTAAGATAACCAAACGGTCATTAAAATATGTACGACAACTACTATGACAGACGTGTTTATTCGTATTAAATCTCTTCAATCATAGCTAATTTTAGTTAGTCCCACGGTAAATCCTTTAAAGCGATTTTATTGTGGTAAATGCTCGTCTCATTGTTTTGATGTATCCATTAGGATGTGTCATCGATATTATCAATAACTTCTTGGGTTTTAAGTACCGTTTTAGTGAGGTATTGTATTCTTTGACACAACATAGAATTATTGACCACTATCTCCCTATAGATGACCACCCAAAGTTGAAAATATCCAAAAAGCTTTCCAAGCGATTCATTTGTGGCTCGATAAACGGACTCTGTCAGAATAGGATGTGTTAAATCACTAAAAGCCTGATTCCATTCACTCAGCGCCTCTATGAGATAGGAAGCATTATGGCACATGAACTTATGATTAGTTCTATTGAACGTACAAAGTCTCACGGTATCTAGATCCATCTTCAGCGCTTTCATCTTTAATAGGAACATGTGTTTAAAGGTATATATTCGCTGCAATGAAACTACAAAGCACATATTACTTTCGATAAATTTACTGTCCTTTTTGTTGAGTAGTCCTTTAGATATTCGTTTCAAATTGATCAAATGCTTCGCAAAAATTTTATGGATTTCCCCAAATCTTGTGTTTGCATCAAATATTTTCTTCAAGATTATACTAAGGTAATTCAGTTCTTCAGAAAGACTGTCAAAGACGTTAGCATCAAATGATTTTTTTTTCAGTGAATTGCCTTTCAAAAATCTAAATAAACCTGTTTCGAGAGTTTTTAACGCATCTATTAGTTCTTTTCTGTTAAAATACCAAAAAATACCTCTTGATTTACCAAAATACGTATAAATTATAGTTCGATCGTATTCACATAGTGAAAAGCTATGAATAGCAGCGATCATTTTATTGATTTTTGGTATAAATTCTTCGTAAACTTTTTTATAATAGACCGACTTTGTTCCACCGGTTTTGCGGCTTTTTTCATCAATGGAATTATATGATTCTTTATCACTGTCAATTCTATTTCGGTGATCATTTGAAGAATAAGCTAAATTACCGCGGGATGAAGATTGCAATAAAGAAAGCTTTATGCCTATGATTTGCTTTTTTTCGTCATTAATAAGGTTTATATTTGAACACTGCGTATCCAAGGATAAGGTTCTCCGATCAGGATTTTGGATTTTTTTCATCTCTTGTGTTGGTTTAGTAAGTGCCGAATCGGATGAGCTGGTTGTTGATAAAGATTGTGTATTTTCTTCGATTTTCAATGTGAAATCACCTGTTTCCGGGTTTAAACACGCTTCCTGGCACGTTTTCTCGTTTATATTTGCTGGATCTGGTTCGTCCTCCTTTAGTAAACTCGTCCCGTGATCTTTTATTTTTTCACCCACTTGACAAGCTTCGCTCATACCATGGACCACATATGAACTAAATTGGCTTCGTAACATCGAATGCTCATCACTAGTTTGTTTTTGGCATATTTCTGCGGATGCACTGCCTGGCTGCTGGTTTAAGTCACTTTGTTTTGCCTGTGCACCGTTTGACGTGTCATGAAGCGATTCAATATTATCTAATTTATTCGAACTGCTTATTTTCATTTCATTTAACCCGCTAGAAAAATTTGTGTTAGAACCACTACCAACTTCCTGAACCGAAATTTTAACCAAATCACATGCGTCTTCGTCTTTGAGTTGGGAGCAACTTACAAGAACAAGCTGTAGAATTATCATTGAAATTTGTGGGATATCAATTTGATTTTGTTTCATTTTTAGCTTTTTCCTTACACGGTGTTGATAAGCTAAAAAAAGAAGAACTTTTACCAATAATGGCGGTAAAGTCGGTGTGCAACGATTCAAGATATGTTTAAATGTGTAAATATGGTTCTATGAGCTCTAAACAGTTTTAATGAGTAACGATAACTCAGTAAAATACAATGTATTCCTGCATAACACTCTTTAACTTAAGTATTACACGATCTAACAAGCACCTACAGGAATGATTTGCTCGATACATCATGTAAATACTCGATTACTATTGTTGTATGATAAAAATATATCAAAATATTTTTATTTTGAGTACAAAGTAGAATTTTACTTTCTAGTTCAATTTTTCTCAGTGAAGTTGATAAAATAACGAATATTTATACGGCACAACCATTGCTTTCCTTCTACTTGTGAATTGACTACATTATTTTGGTGGATGATTGCCGCTATAAACACTTATCATCAATATGGTAAGATGACAATTTGATAGCTAGTCATCAGGTTGAGAAAAAAGCAAAAATTTTTTCACATTTGGAAAAATAGAGAATTAGAAGTTGTCATTCAAGTCGTTTTTGAAAGACATGCTTATCTGTTTTCCGTAATAAACACTGAAATGGTATGATTACCAAATAACAATCGCTTCTTTAATCTTCATCAAAGCATGCGAAAGTATCTGAGAAAACGTAATGTGATATATTAAAGGATGCAAATATTGTTTCATAGGCAATCCAACTTTGTTTCGTTATATAAACGGAAATAGTGCAGCTGGTCAATTAATAACCTCAAGGAATTTCGTTATTATCATAACAAACATCGAACACTTCAAAAAAAGTATTGATCATAATTCTTACAACCATATTTTGCTGTTACATGTTAATTTATTTTACCATATGTTGTCCTTCAACCTAGAAGGAATTTCACAGTTCAAAGGACTTGTTTTCATCCACTACTCCGATATGAACATTAAAGTGTAATTTTTTGGACCAGAAGTTCGTACAATAGCCGTATTGTTTGTTACTACTAATGTTATTTGCCAGTTATTATTACCTGTATTAAGGTATTCTTTTCATAACACAGTAGAAAACAGCCTCAGCTGACTATCCGTAGTACCAGATATCGTGTTTAAAAGGATAATTTTGTTTAACATGGACATGAGAGACGGTAATTTGAACGTGGATGAATCAATTAAATCATTACTGCTGTTAAGAAGAATGTGGTGTATAAATCTGGCGTGAGAGGATAATAATTGAGCGAACATACGCTCTGATTATATCACGTGCCATCCCGATTTTGTTTATGTGTTGTGGTTACGAAGTGGTGGTTAAAAAAACATGCAAAAAAAATATTACTCTGATGCCGGTCATTTACTGCATTGAGCGAATAGAAATGATTAAAGAGTTTAATAAATTGCACATAGAAATATTGCTGTTCGGCGTGTACAACCGCTCAAAAAACATTGCTTGGTAGAAGCCATCGGCTGTTGAGTAAAGAACAGAAGTATTACTAATTTCTTTTTTTATGGAAATAAGCTAAGAAATTCTTCAGTTCAAAGATGAATGTGCCTGTGTAGATTACAACACAAGCGATAATATCAATTTTATTAAATTCTTTCTTGAAGAACGCGTTGTAAAAAATTGGAATGGATACCTGAATGATGATAACAATCAGATTTTTCTCCACTGGACATGTACAGAACCCTATAAATCTATATCCCAGGTACTCGATCGTTGTGGTGACTGCCATCGCTAGCACTTTCAAATCACAGGATATGTCCTCTACTGCGAGTTCCTTCACCAATTTCAATTCAAGCAGAAACCCAGCAGTGCACAGTAAAAGGCCGTATAGGCTGAAAGTAAAGATATAATCCCAAAATTTGATAGAATTTCTTGGAAACGACATTACGAAAAAGACACTGCTCAGTGCGGCTGAAAAACAACCAAACAGTGCCAAGCCAAAGTAGTAAAGTGGTTTGTCCACGTTAGGGTTATCGCTTTTCCCCAATGTGGATGCCATAATGCCAAGAATTATCATAAACACGCCAAGGTATTGCAGGCCAGTATATCGCTGTTTTAACATGAACATCGATAGTACGACCACAAATAAAATTTTTGATGGTTCTGTGAGGGCGTATGCGATGGATGTCAATTTTTTGTTTGATACCCACACAATTATATGCGATACGTAGCTGCATATTACCAAAAAAAGTATCCTTTTACTACGAAATGAATATTTCTTTGCTGCACAAAGGGCCGCGGTAAACTGCACCAGCCCTTGCAGCAATATTATAAAGGTAATGGATGAATAGCATGCGGCTAAATATCTTCTAAAGATCCCGTTGCCCACGCTAAATATGATGAACCCAGCAATTAAAAATATTTTTTGCATAAGGGTACTAACCCGGTAGCTTGTATTTCCGGTTATTAGGTGCTCAGAACAGAAGCATTCAATTACGGATAAATAACACTGCAATAGCCTATAAAATATAATTTACTGCATATTTGTTGTATTTACGGTTGATTCTTCGACATCCGCTGGTATTAAGCATAAAATACCTGACCACTCTTTTCATAAAAATTGGTTCCGTATTCTATCCATGAACAATTTATGAATGAAACGCTATTCAAATGTAAATCAAAACAGGCACCGCTATAATCTGTTTATCTGTAAGAACTGTAACTCACGACGCATATCTCGCGCTTGCAAGCATTTAATGCTAAAACCTCAATCTTTGTGTTTTATTTCTCATTAAAATTTTAGGAGCTTTCTAAAACAAATATTAACTTAATGTGTTAGCATCCCTGCTTTATTGGTCTAAACCACCTTATCTTTTCTTGTAAATTATTCCATTTATTGCTTACGCGTTTATCGCCATTCAAAAAACACATTTTGCGCTAAAACACATTCATTTGTTATCTCGCCCGTTCGAACAAACATATTTATCTGATCCTGTGACGTAGAAATGGCTGCGAAACGAAAATTGATTGGTTATTGAACTTCCATATCATACAACGTGACAAACAAAATCTACACTTGGTTAACGATTCAACCATAAGGATCATCAAAGAACGGTCACCGTCCTTTAAAGTAGGGTACGGTTCATTTCAATACACATTCCTGATGTATATGGCATATCGCACGCTCATTTTACTTTGCAACACTCGTTCCCGGCTTGATAGAGGTAGCACAGAATATGTGGAATACAGAGCACTAAAATGCGTTTCTAATATCATCCTCTGTTTATGTTCATAATTTGTTCATCAATAACACATTACTACCAGCATACAGTACAGCATTTTTTTGCAATTGATAGTAAAATCAGGTGTTAGTTGGTGTTTTTGGCTGTGAGATGATAATTAAACAGACTTTCAAAAATGGTTAACCCGGGCAACATACCTGTTGCTAAAAGAATACGTTGTTTGGTTTAGGTCATGCGAGGTTAATGTTTTTAGCACGAACTGTTCATAAAAGTAGTTGGTTGTTGGCATTTGATCAATTAAACATTTTGATCGAGCGCATTCATTTAAGAAACAACAAAAAATAAATCATGGTTTTAGCAGAATGTGCAATCGTTCGAATAGTCCCTTCAATCTTGCAAGGATGTTGCTAATCCATGCTCATATAAATGTGCCGTACCTACTTAGTAGCTTAACTTTGAACCAAATTTAACAGGTCAATAAACATGCCGGGTATTCTGAACAAAATTAGACCTGTTCATTACCTTGGTTATACCACCGAGATAGTGAGTAGAAATTAGTGTAATCCATACGTTAGCAAAAGTTTGCGCGTGAAAAGTTGCAGATACAATCATGTAGCTTTAAAATTTTTATTTACCAGGAGTGTATTTGCATCTAAATCATTTGAACTCAACTATTCCCTTGATGGAATCAACAAAATTCTTATCAAAGACTACATTCTTTTCTATTTTCTTCCAATAAAAAGGATCAAAAATGACAATTTTTCTATTCGCGTTATCGACTATCTTCTTTCCCGTGTAAAGCATGAAGCACTTATAGATCGTGGAGAACGAATATCCCTTGGCTATGAGTAAATTATACGCCTTGATCTGTGCCGATGTCTCTGTATACGTGTAAAAAATATAGAAAAGGGTCTCTTCATGGTACAACTCTAGCTTTAATTCCGGTTTTTGCACTGTGCTATAGCATATTGGCGAAAGCGTATCTAGATTAGGTTCTGGGTACTCGTAAAGTGGCAGCGTAGGATATTCTTTGAGCGCGTAGTTCTCTATATTTTGCAGTGTGTATATGTTCAGGTTATTCTCGACTGATTCTTCATCCGTGGAGGAATCGTTCTCTTTCTTCATAGGGGTAAGCTTTGATATATCACAAAAGTTTTAAAACGATTTGTCAATAAAAAATGTAAAATGGTGATCCACTGGACAGGACCGTATTTTTCCTGGTTTTATGAAGAATTCCTAGCAATACGCGGTGCTACCAGAATTTTCATAGGGGTTGGACATTGCGTACGAAACAACTCTGTATGTACACAAAAAAACAATACTGAACCCACTAATTTTCACAACATGGGCTACCTGTATAGATCACTCGATTTATAATGATATACTTCAAGGCATCCTATCTGAGCGTATCATTACAACAAGTATTTGTGTATCATACACATCTATTTACGCGCTACTCAAAAGAAATGTTTTCTTTGTGATTTCTTGGCGTTAGCGGTGTTGTGCGGAATCAACGATTTCTAATGAAAAAATATGTTGAGAAAATTGCTATTTTAAGAAATTGTCCCCATCTGTCGAACACACCCCGCCATCCCACTGTTAGCACACTTGTCGCGGTACACTGGCACCTACCACTACTTTTCGCCTTTGATCTCCAGAGTTAACCTGCCCGGCATGTCCAGCAGTTCAATATCACATTACCAATTTTACACGAATCCAGATTTATTGCCCTTCCATGCACAAAATTTTGCTGCTATCGCTGATCTGTACGTACCTCGTGGTGTGCGGCGTCTTTAAAATGAAGTTTGTGAAGCAAAAGGTGCCCAAAGCCTTGATTTTATTCGCTCATTCGTTGCTCAAGTACCCCGTTACGTTTTTCCTTGCCAAGAAAAGAAGACATTTTGACCGACGAATTATTGTAGTTGTGGTTCTGTATTCAATCTCGACATACATTTTTTTATTGTCCGCAGAACATATCAGTGTTGTTACTCTGGCAATTTGCACACCCACAAGGATTATTTTCACTTTTATCCTGTCAAAATTCTTTTATGCCAAAAAGTACACATTTTTGCAACACCTGGCGCTGGTGATGATAATTGTTGGGTTTTCTATCGCTAATCTCAGGAACAACACAAGCGAAAAAGGTACTAACGTGAAATACCTGTTATTTTTGCTATTCGGAAACTTTTGCAACTCTGTGAGTTGCATTTTCTTCGATAGGACCATAAAACAGAAGAACATGAACTACTGGGAGTACATGTACACGTATACGTTCCTGAACCTTCTAATATCCACCATGGAACTTATGTTAGAGTACTCCTTCTCAAGCTATGATTTTGCACCATATTTGCGTAACAAGGAGTTTTATCTGAATGTGCTCGCACAGACGGCCGAAACTTTTCTTATAGCGTACATTTCGTTCCAGCTAACACCTCTACAGAGGGGATTGAACCATATTGTCTGTGCTGTCACAATAACCATACTGACGAACGTTCTGTTTGAGACTTCTCCGAGTGCTCATAGTGTGCTGGCCTGTATTCTTACGTACGTTGGACTCATAATGTTTGAATTGAAGAGCCTGAAGAAAATCATTAAGAAACAGAGCAGAGAAGTGTCTTGATATCCAACCATGAGGGAAGTGATGGTTCACAGTGCTACAACATTGAATAGACCAAAAGAAGTAAAGGAGTTAATTTTGTGACGCGATTAAATCTATCAGCACTTGGTTCAGTCTAATCTCAGTGTATAAACGCGCATATTTATACCTTGACAACTTCTAGTTTGTAGGAGTAGCGTGTCCCATACTTTCAAGATCTCATAATAGTTCGCCGATGCCCTACTTATGGTTCATTACGTATGCTTAAAGATCTACTTGGCGGTCTATCCTGTAGACTAATTATCAGGTAGGGCTGCACGACACCCATACGCGTTGAAAAAGATTAAATTCCTCTTTAAAAGTGTACTATGGGTGACGAGAACTGAAGAATTGGTGAAAGTGTTCATCGAATAAAAAGCATGTGTTTATCACTTCAGATGGGGAGAAGTAAAGGAGTTAAAATTTCGTTTTTATTACCAGATTGGTATATAAAAATGTTTATACGAATTTATATTTTAGCTTAAGACATGAAGCCAACAGTACCAATTAATGGTTGTAAAATCAAAGTGTAACCTGATAGACATGTGCAGCTATGCTTGCCTTACTGGCACAACAAATAAATTGCATAAAGAAGTTAATTATACCATACTAAGAACCGATTAGATGCGCAATTCGTCCATAACTGTATTTGAACCTGAACCGAGTTCATCCACTGCATTATGAATGAGTGATTTTTTTGCAATAGCACAGAGTCTTAATTACTATACAGCTTTGGAATGCATCTTACCGGTCTGCTGAGTGACTGATTTACTAAGAGATGCGTTCATAGTTCGGTTCTTTTTTGAGAAGCTCAGCACTCTTCATCTACACTTTCTTTGCGCACCTTTTTACAAAGAGTAATTTACTCATCCTCCCACACACCAAAGACATCATATATTTGCATTCTTATCACGCTACTTGAAGTGTAGGGCAGTCCGTTAACCCTACTGGAGAATAAACCGCATTTTATTACAAGATAAGCAACGATTGCACAACGTGCCTCATACCCACGAGACAAACCAAAAGATACCACTGTTTAAAAAATAATTTTTGGTGAATAAATGCCATTCTTGTATCAATTCATTGATTAAAAGCTATAAATTATATTTTATTGTCCGGCCCATGCCCATGTCGCCGCGCGAAAAATTTCTGTATATTGTGCTGTTTTTCACATATTCATGTATTAACGGCATTTTAAGACAGAAAATAATCAAAAAAGACATTCCGCGCTGTGTCATCTCTTTCGTGCCATCTGTGCTCAAATACTTATGCGCCCTGGCGTATGCCAACACCCGTGTTTATTACGACAGGCGTGTGGTATTCACCTCGTTTCCCATATTTGTTTCGTCTCTCATCTACTTAATAGCCTACAAAGGAGTGAGCGCCGTAACGATGGCAATAAACGCGCCCTCAAGAATTTTGTTTACCTACGTTATAACAAGGTTGCTGTACGACAAGGTGTATGGATGGGACAAGATTGCTGGTATGCTGACCATATCGATGGGAATATTGATTTCTAACAGCGATCTATCGGCTCATGCGAGCGATGAGATGGTGTGTGTCCTTTTGTTCCTGTTTGGTAATTTCTTAAATGCTGTGGGGCTCATATACTTTGACAGACAATTAAGACACCATATCGTACATTTCTGGGACTACATGTACACCTATTCCTTCACTCTTCTCATATTTAACATCCTCCTGTTTCCGATTGAGCTTCTGTACTTGAAAGAGAAAAATGTTTTTGTCTATCTCAATGATATCGGGTTGCAGATATCGTTTATCACCCACACAATCGAAATGATTGCATACGCATACATCTCCATAGAGCTAGACCCACTGCAACGCAATTTCCTTTCCATTGCCATTAAAATTACGACCACGGTTGTGAACACTCTGATTTTCAAGGACGAGAGGAGAATTGCCAAGTTTATTTCATGTTCATTGACATATCTGGGCATTCTGATCTATGAAAATAAGGCATTGAAAGGTGTTCTCGTTAAGAAAAGCCCTAAGAAATAAAAACGCATTTTGTGTATATAAGCGGTTTACAATCCATTAAAATGGTACATTAAGCTTTTATGAGCGTAGTTTTTGAATGTTTTAGCCCATCAGGTCAACACATTCGTGGGCTGCAGAGCATTTCTACAGCTCTACCAATAAACGGTGCTCTATTGTCCACAACTAACATATATAAGCAATTTCTAGCGGCTATAACCATTATTTTACATCGAGTCATAAATTTGGCACATACCAGGTTAAACCGCCTTATGCTGTCAAACTATCCTCAAATCTGTCCTTGTGTGCTGATACGCTAAATAAATTTGGAATTTATAAAAGTACGTGATGAGCCGGTAAATTAAAATGAATGAGTTGCAGCACTTTTTGATTTATTTCAGTATTAAAAAAATGATGAAAAATGAGTAAATGTTTGGTGCAAAGGGATCCTCTGAAAACAGAGACTTACGGGCAGTATTAACGGATCACCAAAAATAGTGCCAGTTATTTTTGCTATTTTTTGTTGGGCTCCCTTGCCATGTCAAAACTTTTTTTATACGTCTTGATCGCAATATACGGCCTATTTTCTATAGCAAACGGTATTTACGAAATAATAGTGTACCGGAACAACTCTTCTCCTCATCTGATCATCCTTATGCAGAATATGTTGAAAATGGCAACTTCAAGCATTCTCTCAACACAGAAGAAGCCTTTAGATATGAATATAAGCGTTGTGGCACTGTTCTTTTTTATCTCCAGTATATGTTTTACGGATGCTGTAAAGTATCTCAACCTATTTGTAATCTCGACTTGTATGCAGACTAAGCTGATCTTTATATTCATTCTGTCCAATATATTCATCGAAAAAAGTTGTAAAGCATCGCAGATCACTGGTGTTGTTCTAATAATAGTAACGAACATCATCTCTAATTATAAATTGTACAGCACAGAGAAATCATTTTCGCCTTACGTTTTGGTAGTGATCTTCGGCAATTTCCTGAGTGCAAGCGCATACATAGTATTTGAACGGAGAATTAAGAAGATGATCAGCAGCTATTGGAACTATATCTTCACCTTTACCTTTAACAGCATCGTTTTTAACCTAATATCAATGCTTTTTAATAAGGACGACAAATCGATCCGACTCTTCGATTTAATATTTGTGGTTACTAGCACTGTGAACGCTGTTTGTCTGACCAAGCTATCATTACACACCAAACCGATGCAGTACATTCTTTTTTCGATCATGATAAACATCAGCATTACCTTCCTACATCAAAGTATATTTGAAAAGAAAATCAATCTTTGCCAGTTTGTTTGTTGTTTGCTGACATATTTTGGTGTTTTTATACATGAATGGCACCGTATTGTGAGGTAAATGTGAGCGGAATATTAACCACGAGGAGTACTCCACAGTGTAAATACGATTAGTGTTGTACTGTAGGATCATACCAAGTGCCACACCGCGAGGAGTACTCCACAATGCAAACACGAAAAGCAGTATAATATTTTTAGTTAAACTTTACGCTTTTTTTACATCGATCATTTCATCATTTTTGGTGGTTTTATCGACCGTTTTTATACCTATCACCTTGCTTCCTCGAAATACACACAATCCCAAGTTCCTTGTTTCATAACCTTTTTTATTCTTATATTTCCTGTGTTCCTCGGTGTCATTCAAAACAATATTCAAAAATTCATCTATGGCCAGTAGATTTCCGATGAAGAACCTTCTATCCTCCAGCTCTATTTTCACCTTGCATTTCAAAAATTTTTTAAAAGAATTGATCATCGCTGTGAATGGGTGTGGTAAGAAAAGATAAAAAGTTGCGCAATAAACACGAATAATGATATTGAAGAAATACACAGTGCAGGCTATTTTTTAACAGTGTTCTGATGTAACAATTGGTACGACACGGGAATAAACTTAGACGCAACACCAACATTGCGTTTTTCTGCTGAAATAATTTGCTGTCGATTTACTGGTATATGCTGCGTAATATCTATTCAGCAGTTCCAAATGTTCAGACAGAATGGCTACGTTAAGATTGACGGCAATATCAGCGCTCATTCGCCGCAATGATACGATGCAATATTTACTTTTCACAAAAAAAGACCACCTGAATATTCTTAAAAAGTTATATGGCGTATAAAAGCACTAGCTAAAGAGTATTCTGATAAAGTATCACAAATAATGGCTCTAAAACAAAAATATTTGGAATATCAAAGTAAAAGAACATGAATTTGTGGCAACATGTTTAATTGCACATGTTTATTTACCGTATTGAAGCGATATTGAGTGTAATCTACCACATATTTTAATTACCTAGCCATTATTAAAATAGCAAACCTCACGTTGTTACCCCATGTACGACCTGCTTGTGGAAAGAGAAGCACTAAAACGCAAAATCAAGCGGTTGAGAGACACAGAAAGCAATCATGGATACAACAACGCTGCTGAACAAAACGAGAAAGAGTTAAAACGATGTATGGATAGGTTAAAAAGTCTTGAAAAAGAAAAAATGAAAAGTTTAGAACACTTTGCAGAGCTAAAAAATGAAATAAAGAAATACAAAACAGAGAAGGAAAGGGAACTTAGAGAAAAGATCAGAGGTGCTACGGTAAAATATCTGAATGAAATTAATTCGTGGCAAAACGTTGGTATCGAGCATTATAAAAGAATAGAACACATAAAGAAGAAAATGCACAATTTTACGAATTTCAAGAACCAGCTGCAAAGGGCGGGCAGACAGATCAGGGATGACATTATAAAGGGGTTGGAGAGTGCCGTTGAGTCTCTCATGTTCAAAGAGGACAAGTTAGTCGATCTCTTGATGAAGATGGAGGAGATGTATGCGATTGAACAATTCTTTCACGAATGCATATTTGTGAACATGGTCTATGCTACGATTTACGACAACTTTTCCTTCCATTTCTTTACGCAGAAGGATACGAACAGGCTGGACAAGCCCGAATGGTATTTCAAATTTATTCTTGATCAGCTGGAGAAGTACAAGTTTGTGTGCGAGTGCTATGATTCGGTAGTTCTTGAAAACAGAAAAAGTAGAATCAACAAAAATGTTATATCGCAGACGGCACGAGAGGGCTTTCTGGAGGAGACTGAGCTCAAAAGTAATGAAAGAAGCATGAACAATCTGATAGAGAGGATTTACAGCATTGTGGAGATAAAGCTCAACGAATTGAAGAAGTGTAAAAGTGAACAGAAGCGAAATCTTTTGTTGCATTTTACCGAGGAATATCTTGTATTTAAGAGGGAACTGAGGGAGAAGTACAGTGTAAATTTCAACATAATGGAACTTGCCGACAGCGTTATGAGGGTACAAAAAGAGTACATTGCCAACAGCTTGCACGACATACACTGTGGCGATAGCAAAGAATGGTTTGAGAACTACCAAAGAATTTACAAGGAGAATTTCTTCCTGGCGTTCTCATACGTATCGCTGCAGAACAACATTTTCAACGACCTCATAGACTTTATCAGCAAATTCATCATAGAGTACCAGGAGGTCTTTATAGACAAGATGAGTTTTGTCGGGAAGGAAGAAAAGCGTATGCTCTGTTTCTTGATAGTTGGGATAGACAAGCTCAAGAACTTCCTCAGGCTGGAGGAGTCGCTGTTTATTCTGCAGATGGAAAACAAAACCGTAGATTTCAACGTTGAGATTCTGAAAAACATACATATTGACACGCTGAAGTTCATCGATTTCAATAATTCGAACATAAAATTACTCAAAACCATTATTTATCACGAGATTAGCCAGGTGCTCGTCAATTTCATGTACTTTAACAGCATCACCAAGAAGTCTCTCGTGCAGAATTGTTCTGAAATATCGAAAATCGTGACGTTCTATTGTGAACAGCTAGGCCCGTACAGAGTACTTACAGAAAGCTTCATATTTGGCAAAATAGACAACTTCATGGTTGAAAAAATTGTGCTGCAGAACAAGTTTGATTCGGAGGTGCTGTTCATGTACAAAGAATTGGTGCAGCGTGTCATGCATATGTGTGAAAGCAAGACCGATTGGATGTGTTTGCAGGCATGCAAGAGCTTGGAGGATATTTTCAACGGTGTGAAAGAAGGAGATTCGTTCTTCAGCAAAATATACGAGGTGTACAGATAGAACGCTAGAAATAAATAAAATCTTATGGTACAACGTAGCGCAATCAGCTGGTCAAAGACTTGTTTTAATTTGCAAAACATTTGAAGAGAGTTGATCAGAGTAGTTGGTACTCATTTATGATCCAAAGACTGGTTATCTTGGTTGTTCCAGCGGACTAGAAAGTGTTTATGAACGTAAAAATGGCATGTAAGGTAAATAAATGCGCTATTAACGAAAAAACTGGAGTGCTCATGAAGATAAAAAATGTTATTTAAGGCGAATTCGTTATTTAATGCCGGTATGAAAGGGCAATAGTTCAAACCAGAACAGTAAAATTAATATACCACTTATTGCACACGCCTGATAAATAACAAAATGCAAACGCTCCCTGCCTATGACTTAAAAGTATCTTCTATGCCCATCAAGGTACAAAACCCCTTTTGCAGTTAGAGATGCAATATCATTCGTGTTCTCGCATTCCTGATAATACCCCCTTTAAATTATGCAGCTGTTACGCAGTGGTCGAGCAGTTGTCTGGTGATAATGTATTAAGGAAATGTAGCGATGATGTTATCACCATTTAACACGTGCACGTGATAAATGCATCGATATTAGAGCGATCTCCGAACGGGAGCTGTCTATATTTTCTCCAAGGAACCAATCGTAGATACAGTCATTAGCAGTCAACAAATCAAAGTGAAATGCCAGATTTTTGATACTGCCCCTTTATCCGAACATATTTAAAGCAAATACGTAGCAATCCTTCATGGCAACAAAGGTAGAAGAGAAAGAGACAAAAGCACCAGAGGAGGAGGAGAAGAAGAAGCATTTGGCAAAGGTAGTCAAATCAACATGCGATCAAAACGTGTTAGACCACTGTTTAGATATTATTGATAGATACAAGATAAAAGACTCAAGTCCGACATTTTGCAAAAGACTGAAAGATTCGCTGGACAGCAATTTCAACAAGGAATGGAATGTTTTTATAGGCGGGCACTTCTCGGGCATGTGTGGCTTTGTAGAGAATACATACATGGAATTAATGTTGAATGATAACATGAGAATGGTGATATTTCAGTCGTATTCGCCTGATAAACGCTAAATTTGCGTATTAAATCGTTTTTATTCCGTACTTTTATTTTATGACAAATAATATATTTCCCAGAACTGACCAATCAGCTTTCGAGGTGTCTTTTTATTTAGATGATGATTCTTCAACATTTTGTAGAAGGCACCTTTCGGCAGGAGTATGTGCATCGGTGATCACCTCCCAATTTCTCTTAGTAATTGAAACCACGGCGTATCTGTGGACAGTTTTGTGAACAGAATCATTAAACGCTTTGAGGTGCACCTGATAATAAATTGTATGGCAGCAGTGAGTTGTTTGGGTGCTGTGGTGTGAGAAGATGAACAAACGCACTTTTAGCGAAAATATGGGCTACTATGGCAGAATTTTTGTCGTTTATGAAGGTGTGTCATTCGGACGTAGGTGTACTTAATACAGAACAGAAGTTAATGGTGCAAGTTTTCATACAAAACAATTCCAATTCTCGGCTACGTTCTTTTTAAGAAAGTGCACTCATTTATTTTCACACCATCTTCGTGCACATATAACCATGGATACAAGGATAAATATTTTTAACTTAGTAAAACTATGATTGATAACACTCGAGGTGCAAAAAAGTTCTAACTGATTTACTTAATTTAAAAAGATGATAGTCTCACCTTTAAACATGATGATGTCTTCAGCATCCAGCTCCGTTAATATCCTGCTGATCTCTTCCAAGGGCAGCTCACACCTGGCAGCAACATCGTTGAGAGATAAAAACGATGAATCAGGATTTTCCTCGCGATATCCCGAGATTATCTCTTTGATGAGAGAGGTAGCATTTGATGCCTCACCTGCAACAACGTTTCTGGAATTTTCGACATCAACAGACATTTCAGTGCCGTGTTTATCAAGTTTCATCCTTTTAAACAAACTGCCCTTTGGAATGGTATAGCAGTGCTCAACCATGTTTATCGCCTCTTTCACATCAACCTCATCTATTGTGTTGGATTTCCTGAAACGGGCATTCGCGTTGCTCAGACGTATGAGACTGTCCAAGAGACGTGGTGTAGCGGGAAACCGTGTTTTAGTTCTCCGCAACTCTACGTAATAGTCAATGATAAATTGAGCGGACTCTTTGCGCATTCTTGGTTTGTACTTCTTGCACTCGAAAATAAACTTGCGTAAATCGAACACACGGTCATCCTGGAGATCGGACGAGCTGCTGTGGTTGCGCAGCACCTGATCAGCAATCTGCGAATCAAACGAACCATCATCAATTACCAGGAATATCAGATCAAACCTGCTCAGGAGGCTCTCCGGTATTTTCACCTGTTTCTCCAGCGCATCGTCCACAAAATTACCATACACCGGGTTTGCGGCCGCCAAAACTGCGGCTCGTGCGTTCAAAGTGACGTGTATCCCTGCCTTGTTAATACTGATGCTCTGTTGTTCCATCACCTCGTGCAAAACTACAGAATCGTTGTAGTTTATCTTATCAAATTCATCGATGCAAATTATAGAGTTATCTGCTAGCACCATCGCACCCGCCTCTAATCGTCTTTCGTTCTTATCTGATACAATGCTTGCCGTTAGGCCTACGCCGGTTGATCCCTTGCCGCTAGTACTAATCGCATTCATCGTATTTATGACAAATCGCAGTATCTGACTCTTCGCGGTTGAAGGATCGCCCAGCAGCAGTAAATTTATACTTCTTCGACACACATCGTTCTCTGAACCGATCATTTGCAGAAGAATAGCTTTTTTGATCTGTGGCGAAATGAAAATGAATGGTGCTACGTACTCCAGAACGTTTTCTGATGTGACTGTGCTTTCACCATCGGGGAAATTGGAGCATGGGATCTGCTCATGCCTATTGGTATCGCCCATTTGATTGGAGATATTACCATTCTCGTTCAGCTGTGTGGTATACTCATTTGTGCGTTCGCATGTTACTTTTTTAAACCTCTCCTCGAATATTTGTTTTATATTTTTGTTTTCAACATGATTTACAATCAGCGCGGTCGGCAAATAATTCGGAAAATTCGTGTTATTATAGCAGTAGGTCTTGTAAATACCGGCCAACACAACTCGATCACCCGGTTTCAGTGAATCGGTCAGGTCATCGTAAAGGATGACATTCATCGATCTGGGCATTGCACCAGGCTTGGTATTTTCCGGCATTTCCTGTATGGTGACTGCCTGTGTGTCAATGTAGGTGCTGAAACCATATTCGAAGTTCAAAACCTCATTTTGAAGTGTTTGTGGCACCACCGTGTTGGTGAGGGGAAACGCTGTCAGTGTCGTTGCGTCTCTGTACTCTTTGCTGTAGAATGCATTGTGCTGTTCATGTACGCTTTTCTTCAATTTCGGCTTAATGTTAGAGAGTGAGGTGATGATTCCTTCAACCTTCACCATCTTGCCAAGAAAATTAGATGTTATGGTTGACGGGGTATGTTGATATTCACCGAATGAGCCGACAAACGAAAATTTAACGTTTAATTCGTCCTCTACAAGCGGTATGAACGAAATGGGCTCCTCCAGGATCTTTGCGCTAAGCTCCCTGTCCATTCTTCTTATATCGTCCAACGAAAGGGTTATTCTCTCATTGCTTTTCAACGGCCCTGCAAATCTCTCCTCGACATATTTTTTGAGCGATAGAACAAGAAAATCGGCCATTTAAGGGTCTTGGTAAAAAAATGTGTATAAACATGGTTCAATGGAGAAAAATATTTTAACTAATGCATACGATTCATTGCTATTCAGATCTACACAGTAAATTATTCCAGTATGTGCTCGTTTTCTTCATCTATATTGTAGTTCGGCGTACTTGGTTTGCACACCACGTTACGTCTTTCCTTATAGAAGAGAACCGTACTTGGTTTGCACACCACGTTAAGTCTTTCCTTATAGAAGAGAACCGTACTTGGTTTGCACACCACGTTAAGTCTTTCCTTATAGAAGAGAACCGTACTTGGTTTGCACACCACGTTACGTCTTTCCTTATAGAAGAGAACCGTACTTGGTTTGCACACCACGTTAAGTCTTTCCTTATAGAAGAGAACACGTAATTAAACCACATATCATTTACCTCAACATTATTTTATCAATGTGCCAGAATTAATCTTGGCCTTAGCAACGCCTTTTATTCGTCATGATACGTCGACTACTCATCCTCAACCAGCCCATTTCCAAGATATTGTCCAAACAGGTAAAACTAGCTGCATTGTCGAATCCCACAGTTCATTCACATGGCAACCAATAGTTTGCACCAAGAACATAGTTACGTATACCCAATCTGCTCACATTTCGGTTATTTGTCACACCGTCATTTAAAACACACTAATTGTCAAATTCATTTCTGTAAAGTTGGGTATGACCAGCGAACCGTGTTTTTTCAGATAATGCGAGGTTATAAATAAATGGTCTTCTAGTAAAAAAGAACAATCTGAAGAGAATCGTACGGTGATCATTTTGAAAAAAATAAATGTCCTCATGATAACCGATATTTGATCTGTTTTTTGGCGGGAATAGTACTGTTGGGAAAAAACAGAGATTGTTTCGCTATTTCCACATCAATGATGTATTTCCAAGTTATTTGAAACGTTATGTGGAGTAAAATTAAAATGTGCACAGATTTGTTACCATTTCATTGTATGAACATGCTTGATAAGGAGCAATGTTAGAGCAAAGGACAATGTTGCCACGGTGCATAAGCTGTGCTACTAACAAATAGTAAATTATACGAGTAATTGATTTTGAATGACCATTCCAATCAACGTATGGGTTGTTGAAATGAAAAGAACACTTTCTGACGAAAATAAATGCAATATGTGCCTTAGCACCGTGCTAGGTGTAAATAAAGACTCATCCTGCAACCGCTATGCCGTTGACATAAGAGGAGATAAACAAACGATTTTTAGAAATCAAAATTACGAACGCTATAAAGCTGTTTATATAAGTTAATTGTCATTCAGCCTTTTCTTAAACTCCTTCAATCTTTTTCGGATGTATTCTATGTTATAGACTAGTACACCTAGAGAAACAATGGCAAGCGATAATACGTCCCATATTTTAAGGTTCTTATCAAGAACAGCGCTCTCAAAAAGCCCCGCTGTTATGTTGATCAGGAGCCTCAAAAACGTTCTTTCCACAGGGAGAAATGTGTAGATCAGCGCGAATGTGAAAATAATGCTAAACGATTCTGATGATACAACTATATAAACCTTTGCGTCTCTGAGAACACCTCGAAAATCTATACCTTTGCTCACGAGCTCGTATACAAGAACGAGTGAGGTCAGGATAAGGCAAAAAAAGTTGGAGGTGAAGAAAAACGACCATATGGATGTTATTTTCGCCTTTATTTTAAGCTCGTGTATTATGTTAATGACACAAAATATAAAATGGCAAAAAACGTGTCCCGCTACAGTCGTGAAGCGGATGTTTGTATTCTCTTTGCTGAACAGAACTGGCATAAGAAGGCCGAATGAGGTCATGATCATTGCCAGCACACGAGGCTTTGTAATCCGCGTATTCATAAACATTCTGGATAGGATGCACATGAAAATAACGGAGCTTGTTTCTGCAATACTTGCTTCCATCACCTTTGATTTTTTAATATTCATCCAGGAGTAATACGACTGGGCAACCAACATAACAGAGACCAGATAAATATAAAAATCATAGTACTTCCTTTTCTTGGCGAACATGTATGAAATGATGAGGAGTATTAAATTGAAGAACCATAGCGGAAGTATGTACGGCATTACATCCGGTTTGGTGTGTATTTTGTATGTGTTGCACAGAATATACACCGATATTCCCAGAATTAATAAAACGGTTTTCAGAATTGCAAGCATGCAAGGATAAATTTTTTCAGTTGCTTTTTAATGAAAAGCTTGCTTCTAAATTTTAATAATTGACAGTTAAATCATCATCTGAGCGTGGTTATGGAATGACAACGCGTATGATAACCACAAAAATACCGGTTCACATAACTTGACCGAGCAATGAAATAGACAGCTGCTTTATTTCAGTAATTATACTCAGAAAGTAAGTATTGCGGAGCAACAGATAAATACAAAATACGCTTGTGTTCTTAGTGGTTAAAATTTATTGACTGGCTGTCGAACTATAAGCAAAATTGTAAAAATTGTAATTCACGGACGACACGCATAAGCGAGATGAAGAGTCATTGCCAAGACATGTCACGCTTTGTGTCCGTCTTTTCTGTTTTTATTGTAGCTACATCGGTGGACAAAAGAAATGTGGTTCTGTGCGAATCAAGTATTTGGATGGTTTATTGGCATGAGAATGCTTGTGGATACTGTTCTTTGGCATATGAACCATAAAAGTAAACTTGTTTGAATGTTTTTGATGTGTAAGGAGATAAATAAATGCACTTTTGGTAAAGAGAATTCTTTGGCGCAACATCTCGTGAAATTCATTGCTTGACTGCGCAGCTCATTCTAAATATTCTTATCGATTTAATTGTGGCATTCATACAAACCAAACAGCAATTTCTTACGCGGATGGATGACAGGCTATGATTTGTGAGATAAAAAGTTTTTTGAAAGTTTCTTCATTTCAAGAGAAATGCTAATTGTCTGAACGCACCTTGCCGAATATTTGCAATATATTAAATTTGTTAGGCACGTTTCCGTACACCTAGCTCATTACATTCATTGTTGCACTTTACATCGTATCAGCGAGCTTTGAAGGAGTTGACCATGTTCAACAACAGCTTCATTTAATTGCTGTGAATAACAATACAACTTATTTGGACAAGTACAAACATAACAGCCATTCTGTCTTTTAAGGCCATGATACTCATCCAAAACAAAGCAGGAAAGTCGTATAAAATAACATTCTATGGCATATCGTAAAAATTTGATAGATAAGCAAATTATAATTTATTTCAAAAGGTGAAGCACTAGCATAACAAATATTGGGCGTGAAAGTTTGTTTCTAGACACTGGCGATGAAAACATGAAGACCGGAGACGGCTAACTTTGTTTTTAGACACTGGTGATGAAAACATGAAGACCGGAGACGGCTAACTATACACGAAGAGAAATGTTACCGACAAAATACACGCGGATGAATGTATTAGAAATACGGGTTGCATAGCAAACAACGTGGAACTGACGATCAAAGATGCCACTGCGATTAACAGCACGTGTTTAATCAGAATAATGAACACAAACAATGCATACGGGGTGTACACACGATCTTCGTGGGGATGACAATGCTGCGGTTGACCGCCCATCAGAGGTCTTCAAATCAGACAACCATCTTGCGTTTATTTAGGAAGTTGAGTGTGAAGTAATAGTAAACGTATTTCTAGGCCAGAATTAAATACCATCTGGGATGCTGTAAAACACGCTTAGATCGAAGCTGTGTTCAAAAACATCCGTCTGAAGAAAACTTTCTGATGTAACACGCTTATGGTTGACGGACTGTGCAGAAACATCACCGTATATAATAATTATGAGATATTAAGCAGAGATATCAAGGATTGAACGGTACCAGGTGAGACACAGATGCCATTCATGTATACGTAGAAGGTATGAAAACAATAATCCTTCAAAATGCGTATTTTATCCATAAATATGTCTTCTCGTAGTTATGCACTTTTGTTGCCATGGCTTTGATTTTGTGTCATTTCTTATGTTCAAACTCCTATTCATAAAAAGCAAGACGCATGCTATTGTTAGAGCTGATATTCTCCAACACCACTTTATCACAATTTCCAAATGTGACTCTACGATAAATTTTACCATCCTTATACACCGCAAAGTAATGTCCTAAGTCACCACTTCCGCTGTAATAGACAGCACTCATCAGCAAAAATCTCTTTCCAAACACTTCTATGCTTTGAGCAGGGTATATTCCCGAAGCATTTTCTGTACCGATACCACAACATATCCTTGGTATGTGTGTTTTGTCTTTGCCCTGGAGAACTTCATTAACACTGGTTTGATGATTGCTTCCACCTGTTTTAAACGGTATGAATGCTAGATCGTAATAACCATCGTAATTAAACGGGTTCTCAACGCCAAAAACATTCTTTCTAAAACAAAAATATTCTTTTGCCCTTTCCTCATTTGTTATAGCTTTTAGTGCACCCCTAAGGAACTCATCCGCATCGTTTTGTCTTCTTGTTTCCAATTGAACACCAGTATTTGAGGGATGTTTTCTTATACAAGCAAGAAGGTCCTCTCTATACGCATCAATCCTCATGTTACTTCCCCTTTTCGCCTCCATGTCCTTCCATATTGACTTCAAAATTGATTCCACATTTTTTTTATCATCCGATTTTATATTTTCTAAAAATCGCTTGTACTGTTTTAAATTGTATAAAGCTTGTATGACAGATATCATAAAGCAATCTATACCGTCTCCCCTCAACACGCATGGAATTCCCTCCATTACTCTCTTCTTCTTGGCGGTGTACCGCACCGCTAGGAATATACCAACTGCAATTGCTACAGCTACTAGGAATGCCAGTATTAATGCCAGAAAAACATTTCTTTGTCTTCTTACCATGGGGCAAACTGAGAAATTAAATTTTTAAATGTAATCCTTTAATTAATCAAAGATCATCATTGGTCTCAACATCGTATTACGCAACAGTGCCAGATATAGAATTGATAGAAGACAGATTTCTAATTCGGTATTGCATTGGTCAGTAATGCACTTTTCAACTAAATATGCCTTGTTATTGTCTTCTGATTAATTTATTTTTTTTGGTAACCACTACATACATTCCGATTTACTAAAATGGAATAGTAGAAAACAAATATGTGTTTAGAAGGAAAAAATTGTTTATATGTGGTGATATGAGGAGAAAAATAACGTAATTTTAGCAAAAAACTAAAAAAGCAGCTGAAAGTCATATTAGAAGTATTTATGTTTTGCTGATCGCAATTATGTGATGTATCTTATAAAGAATATAATAGCCGTTTTTAATAGCATTTCTTATTTGCACCAGAAATTTTTGACTAATAATACTTTTTGTGATGGTAAAGCGTAAAATTTGCCATGATCTGCTTTTCAAACCAGAATAGTGCTCGGATATGAGGCGGTCCGATAATTTCGTGCAGCGCAAACCATCTCAATATTATCAGCTGTAGCTTTGAATCGAAAATCAAACAATGAAAAACGAATAAAAGACATTTTTAATGTCAAAAATTGCGAGTAAACGCTTTAGTACAAACAATTATGATTATGATACTTAAGCTTCCTCTTTTCAACATTCTTTAAACTACATCCCTTTGTTTAATTTCTTATATCCTCTTATAACTATCAGGCTGTTAGTTCAATACAAAAATAGTTCTGTTGCCTACCCACACGAGATAAAACTATTTTTATCGTATTCTCAGTAAAGAAGAAGTGGATGTTAGCTAAAATATTTAACACCAACACGAAGACATAGGTTTATACATGCATAGAACTTATCTTACATGGGATGTTAGACTGTGTACACGTGCTATAAATGCTATGATATTCAAATTTGTATTTTCATTTCTTTCATTCTCATACATCTCAACAACCAATCGGTCATGACGAAAGGAAATCCTCATACAGATAATTGGATGATTACGCACAAAATGTTACCAATGATCTGTGGGCATAGGAGAGACCCAGCATTAACCGTACAAGATATCGGTCGGACACAATACCAAAAACAAATACAAGATAACATCTTTACTGGGCATATACATAAATGTTAGCGTAGCAATCGACCTGTTCCACTGTTACTTTGTTGTGCGTAAGTAACTCTAATAATTTGCAGAAGGCCATCGCTTTTGATTCTCGATCTGTTCCACATACTTTTTCATTAAAACAAAAAATATTCAACGATTCAAGTTCGGTGACAATGTTTGAGTTCAATGATGAAGATGAGAATAGATGCGTACCTTCAAAAGACTCAAAATTTTCAACCAATTCGTACGTGCCATCGTCTCTCATCTCTTCAATTCCGTTAAAACTTTGAGCCTTCTTTAATGTTTCAAATATCTTATTTGTTATCATACGAAGAATACACGAACCTCTGAACGTATCTACTTGTAGGTTCATCCTGATTCTCTTGAATAACCTGTTGCTGTGCGTTTCACATGTGATAGTAGCGCTCACATCACCGTTTACAGTATACTCATCAATAATATCATTATTATCAAAATCTACATCGTGATTATCTAGCTCTACGAGATCATCTCCAATTTGCAAATTCTCTGCCATATTCAATTTATTATTAGCCAGTTTCAGTTTGTTTTCACATTTCACGTTACGTTTTTCACCAAGTATGTTTCCGTTAGCGATATTTATGGTCTGTTTTATTTCCATGTTCAATATTTTATCAAACTTCATCATTATCTCGGAAAGAGAACGTAGAAGGACGACTCGCTTGATTAACTCATCCCTACAAACTAAAAAACATTCCAAGCATTTGCTCATATCCTCTTCTTTGATGATTCTTTTGTTTACCAATTTTTTTATTCTGTCCATCACAGGTTATGTTGCTGGTGTGCGATTATTTAAAGATCAAATCTAAATTAAACGTGACAGCTGTGTTCCACCAGTATTCTTCGATTTGCTAAACTATCATTGCGACTATTTGTGCTTAAAACGATTCATAAAGCATATAAATGTGCGGTTCGAGACGAGTCATCTCAAGACACTGATACCCATGCAGTAATCAAACGATTGAAATTGATATTCTTTAGTTAACGAGCTCAAAATTCGTATAACACGTTCAAAACTGATCCTAACATGTGTTAAAACAGACTTTAATATCAACCATTAAATGGCGTATTTTCTTACGATAACAATATTTCTGAGCTATTTCCTACTTTTGTGTGCCTTAACGCTTTCTTCAAACAGAACAAGCTGTGCCAGGCCACTATAGTCACCAAAAAATTCCTGAAATCGTCTTTGCATATTTAAATAGGACCTCTTACTCAACCGATCTTCTTTGATTGAGAAGATGCGCTTAGCTGTCCGAAAAATGTGTATGTCAATAGGCACCACATCGTGGAAATGCAATCCAAGCAGGCATACACAGTCTGCAACCTTATAACTTATTCCGCTGTACCTGTTTAATCTTTCAAATGCCCAATGGTAATTGCGATTGTAAAGCTGATCATATTTCATCGTTGTCATTAGCCTGGCCGTTTTGGCAATGTAACTCGCCCGGTACCCGAATCCATTGTCCCGTAAAAATTGCTCTTTATCACTAAGTTCTTCGGGATTGGGAAAGTGGTAGAAGTTTTTACCATTTATTGTCGTAATGTACTCGCCAAGCGAAAACAAAACAAGTACCATTTTTGTTATTCTCTTGATATTGTTGTTGGAAGAGCAAATGAATGAGAAGATAGTATCCTTCAGATCACATCGTAGAAGGCGCAGCCCGTTTTCTTTGAATGGAGATAACCCGTATAAATCATAGTTTTGTTCGTTTTCTGAGTTAGTTTCAGTTCTACATTTCGATATTTTATCGTTCCACTCTTTAAAAATTTTTTTATAGTTCAAATCCAACGTAAAAAACTTCCAAAATACAGTTTCATAGTTTACATTTTCCTTATAGTTGAATATTTTGTAGTAAATAACATCCTTTTCTTGTTTAAACGTGACAAGAAAGCCCTCAACGATGCCTGTGCTCTCATTGTCACCGGTTCTTTGGAAAGAAAATATTTGGCCACTATAAAGCGTTTTTTCCAAGTTGATGTATTGATCCGTTTTCAACCTTTGCCATTCCATAAGGATGGTTCAGTAAAAATCATATTTTTAAACATCCGGTTCCGTGCCCTAGAAGCCGACTGCTGGTCTGTTTCCGGCAATAGTTGATAGAATACCAAACAATCATTGGTTTGAACAATTGTGTTACAACAATATCGCTGTAAAGCAGTTACTTGTCGCTGATCTACAGCAGAACTTCAAACAAAATAAACCGGTGTAGTTGATTAACGCAATAAATATGATACGTCTCTGAGTGCGAGATGCAGCCGGGCAGCAACTAAATTTGGTTAGCTTTGCTATTTCTTTAAAACGGTTATTCATTCGTTAAATCTATTGTTACGGCTGGAATTACCATCCCCTCGTACCGATATTAAATGAAATAGCCTCTTTTAACAGTTATTATACGTTTTTTTAATGTGATAACCTCAAAATGAATATTCTTCACATACTCTACAGCATTCTACTGCAAGAGTTACGTTGTACGTCCCGGTAGACGATAATATAAAACTATGTATGAGCTATTTATCGTACTTTTCGAACTCGGTAGTAAAACGCTCCTCAAAATTGCTGTTGTTATTGTCCACAACTATTCTCAGCACCTGTTTATTGGCTATTTTCGGCTGATATCCCACGTTCGCAATGATGAACGGCCCTTCATCCCTTTGTATAAATGTTTTTAATTTTGAGCAAATTACAAAAAAATCTGGTGCAACACTCATATCAAAACACTCGGACCTGTTTATAGAGACAACCTTTCTCGGCGGAAAACACGGCAAGAAACACCTTTGATAGATGATATGTGCTGATAGTCGCTCGATCCTTTTGGTCCTTTTTTGTGCTTTAGGTGCGCAGCTGTCCAACGTGTTCAAAACATTGCTATCCACCCGATCAGACCTGTGGTTTATCTCAGATTCTGGCAGGGATGCGTTCTCATCGACATCAAAGAAAACTTCTGTTGAGCTCATGTGCAGAAGCATGTCGTAGGTACACACACTAAAGAGTACATTATCGATGTAAAATTGCGTTGGATTGGATAGACTCAGAATTGAGGCACTCTTGCAACCAAGAGGTGCGCTGGGGTACATGCCTAGTGTATGTACATCATCGGTAGACGGGACCGTTATTACTTTCCTGAACGGTTTCTTGTTGATCCATGCATTCAGTTTGGCTACAAAAATGTCTCTGACCCGTTCTAAGTCCAGACTGCTGTTTAAAAACTTGTTTTCGATAAAAGGGCCCAAAACAACCAAATAATCGGCATCCATAGTTGTTATTTGGTCTAAAGATCTAAAAAAATGATTGTATACATCAGGAGAATTAAAGTGCTCTGTTTTTACATCGTCATTGAACGGACCACTTATAAAACACACCGAAAAACTGTTATTCTTAGTGTCCACCTTGCGATCCCTTTCATCGAAAAAATTGACGGGGAGAACAGGTGAATCGTATATTTTACGCACAATTATCTCGTTTCCATTCGGATTATGTCCCTTAATCGCCACTACTTGCCCAGGAAAAAGTGAATATCGGTCCAGCTCGGATAGATTCAGTTCAACCAATGTATCGTTCGACTCGTCAATGTTGTTAAACACAAATATTTTTTCACCAACTGTGATAACAAAACCGAGAACAAAGGTGTCTGCTGTGCTTGCCATATTTATTGGGCTAAAATTCTGCAGTTCCAGCAGTTCCAAGTATCCGTCTTTCATAAATTCTAAACGATGCTTAATAAACCTGTAGTCCTCTTCTTTCCTCAAATAAAACAAGTTCTTTGGTTCATACTGCAACAATACCACGGTCTCTACGTTCTTTTGCATGTTCTGTTTTCGAAGAGAATTGATCACGAGCTCATCGAATGACATACCGATCCTGGGGGTCTAAAAAACCATTTGATTCGAATTCATCGGTCTACAAAACCTATTTTTTGTTAAAATGATAGCTGTTGAACGGAAATAAACTGCATACGCAAATGATGCTAATATATGGCTTTTAAAATTAGTTTAAAACGGCGCTTATAAGACGGTTATATTGGCTTTATAGATATCTGTTCCAGAGAATGGGAAGATCACCTGCATGCAGCCTCTGCTTTATGAGAACACTTAGGTATTGGTAGATATGTGCACGATTTGTCACATCCTAGTCATCGGTAGTTGTGTGCCTAGTATTAGAAAATGTACCAATAAATTTAACGTTATCAGTATTTTTGTACTACGTTGTGCCATTTACAGCTGTTGAGTATGCGTGTTCTGGTTGACCAAACAATGAAAATGTTAAAACAGCTATGTAAATTAGACAGGTACAAAATATGTAACAGCACCGGTTATTTGTCAAATCAGAGACCGTTGATGCTACAGTAGGTGCTAAACGCACAGAGTACAGGAATTATTTGTGTACGGAAGTGGTGGATAAATGAATTTCACGAAGAAAAATATCGATCATCGAGATGCCATGTAATTAAAGCTAGAAGCGAGTAGAAAATTATGGAAGAGAATGAACAGTGATTTAAATAGTCAATAATTCATAAAAGGTTTACTTTCACTCCGCTAATAACACACTAAATTCTTTCTATTGTTACGTGAAACTCTTCATCCAGAAATAGGCCGTGTTCCACCACGCCAACTATATCTCTACACGATTTTAAGAAACTTGGACTGTATTCAACATCAATAATCAGATTGCCATGCTCTGTGATCACAGGTCCTATTTTTCCAGGATACTCTCGCACAGAGAAATCAATATCGTGTCTTGAAAGCGCATGTTTAACATGGGCAAGCGAGTTACGTATAACCTCTATAGGCACGAACAAACCATCAAAACTATTTTTAAATTTGTTGTCGTCCACCAATATTACGTTGCAACCTGACATTGACATCAACAATTTTTCGTTCAAAAGCGCACCTCCTCGCCCCTTAATTAGATTGTTCTCTCTGTCGAAGTAATCAGCACTGTCAAAATAAATATCAATGGTTTCTGTGGCCTGCAATTCTTGAGTTCTGAACCTATTAGCTTTTAACAGAAAAAAGGATTGGAGGCTACTAGGTGTAAAAACTCTTTCCGTATTAGTTTTTATGGTTGAAATGAAGGATTGTATGGTTTTTCCCGTTCCAATTCCAATTATATTTTGGTCTGTTACATATTTGTTGAAAATATTCTCCATCCGTAAATTCCCGCGGGGGGCTGCTTAGATTTTATTATGGTGCAACATGTAAACGATGGTCCGCTTTACACACGTGAAACGAACGATTTACACATATAATAAAGTATAAAGTTTTGTGGATCGATTCTGAACAAACCTATCTAAGTAATATACTGTTTTGCATGCATGATTGATACTTATATGAATATATCATCCAGTTGTGAGAAGGTAACTTCTGATCGTGTAGTTTACTGCCCAACATTTTCAATATTTCAATAATATACTTGTTTCGATACAGATTAAAAATGTCTTAAACATTGTATCAATGACCAAAGACAGATGTTGCGTACGAAACCTCTCGTTACCGTGCTTTTTCGATTACACTTGCTCAATACGAGATAAATTCTCTTATGGTATGATCTGATGTCCACACGATTTGCGAACTGTTTAACATTATTGATCAATTAATTACGACATATTAAAAAGAAGTGGGCAGGAATTGTTTTTATGCCAAAAATGATAGATTGAGCTAAGTAAGAGACCAAGTTCCTCATTCCTAAGGACTTGAATCCTAATACCCTCGATAAATAAATCTATGAAAACAATCATGGAGTTTCTTAGTTAGTACACCAAAAGCGTGCGTGTGTAAAGAATGGATGTTCAATAAATGAAGAATCTCAGCTCATTGATGGCAAATAGAGAGTAGTGGTGTTCATATTGGATCTGTTCCTCGCCATCGCATGACACCATACGATATGATTTTCAGGAGTTTCTGGTTGCTGAGGCATCTTAACGTCCGAGATGAAAATATTCCATTCCAAGTTAATGATCTCATGGTTATTGGTGGGGAATAACCTTTCAGAGCTTGCAGATTCGGGAAGGGTAAATATGTTGATATTGTTCGGTAAAGAAACAAGGAACAAATAAAATATGCCTGCAATCAGGAATTTCCATACACAAATATAAGTTTGTGGTAGAATATGAAACGTAAACTCTTCAGATACTCTGGACACACGTTCTTCTATCAATTTGTGTAATAATGCCATCAGATCCTTACTTTGCAATAAAAATCTTAATAAATCAATCATACTTTGTTGTCTATTGGTAGTGTGGTACTTATTCCGCGTCATCATTCAACTGTTTAATGGAAATGCAAGATAGATTCGAACAATCTTCAGTGCAGAGCTTAAAAATAAGTAAAGGCACGCTTCTCTAGATAGATGTGTTATTGTATGGAAAGATAAACAAATGTATTTTTAATGAAAAGTTACGTTTCTGACAGGTTGATAGGATTATTAATCCTCTGCAATAGCATGTATTAGCAATTAAAGTTTTTTGTGCTCCCTAAGGACTGTGAAACGTGGTGACAGGTTGATTATTGTACGAAATAAAAAACATGATTACGACTCATTAGGTGGTTGCTGGATGTACTTTTGCAACAATTCTCTTTTATGAAATCGCGGTTAGTAAGTTTAATTACACATCTGATTATTTATCGTATATCTCGCGGCAACCGAGCTAATGCTGCCCACTCATTCATGACATGCTCGTGGTCTTTATTTGCACATGAAACAAAGGAAAAAACCTGGTTTGAGACATTTATATGATGCAACTTATACTTTGTTTTTATATCATTTCAATAAATACGTTATGACGCTATTCCTGGTTACAGAAAAAGGCATGTGCTACATTGCTGTATTTGTTCTGAAAATGGCCAAGATACGCACTTTTTATTTATTTTACCTACGAATTGTCCATTGTTTATAACATTGTTTCACATTCCATGAGTATAAATAAAACTTCTAATGTTTACGTTATGTCTATATTCGACGAACAGTTTGAAATGTACGAGAAGATTGGTTATGGCAGGTTTGGTAACGTGTATAGGGCGAGATACAAGCCGACAGGTGAGGTGATAGCAGTGAAAGTAATTCGAAAGGGAACAATCCATCCTTGTTACATTGGCAACGAGGTACGGCTGGGATCGCTTGTTTCGCACCATGGTATCGTCAAAGTTAAGTTCATGTTTCACAACAGTACTTATTTTTTCATTGTTATGGAGTTGCTTGAAGGTGCAACTCTGGAGAACCTTATAAACTGCCAACGCTTTACTGAGAATGAGGCACGTGTGTATGTCTATGAACTTGTAAAGGCCCTACACTTCCTGCATTCGCACCATATCATGCATCGAGATATAAAGCCAAGCAATGTCATGGTATGCAAAACCGGTATAAAAATCGTTGATCTGGGAACACTTAGCCTGTTCCAGAAGCATTGCAACAGAGAAGATAATCAATTGCTAGCATCAAAATCTGCTTCAAACAGGGCTGCAAGTATCTACGACTCGTACAATATCCAACCGACCGACGTGAACTCCGTAAGTATTTTGAAATCACTTGGAAGAGGTGGAGGTAGAATGATCAATTGTATGAATATCAAAAGGGTATCTGCAGAAAGGTGCGGAACGCTTCTTTACTCCGCACCTGAAGCACTATTTCTGCGATCACAGATTACCGACAAAGTTGATGTGTGGTCATTAGGATGCCTTATCTACAGGATGATCACGGGCACCGACCCCTTTACCGGAAGCGATAGTAGTGAGGTTGAATATTCCATTTTGAAAGGTCCTATAGACACAGATTCGCTGAATGTTTCGGACAGTTTGAAAGAACTCTTTAGAGGAATGTTTCGGAGGGATCACAAGGCACGAATGAGTATCGAAGATGTGATGGCCTCGGATTGGTTGAGCCCGCTAACTCAGACATATATATCTGATGGTGTATGTGTTTTCTGTGGAAATTCGTTGGAGAAGGCCCAAGGGGTAGAAGAAGGCAATTTGTTCAGAACATGCAGGAAATGCGAGGATTCAAGAAGAGAAAAGATAAGGAACTGTGGAACAGAGATGTGTTTTTCAAACGACGTTCCGGCTGGTAAACTGAATCGGGAACTGGTCGAAATAAAGCTGTCGATGTGGGGATTGTGTGCATCTCTCGACGCAACACATCGCGATGATTTGACAAAATTATTTGGGTTGCGCCCGGAAGCAGTCGACCAAATAGGCGAGATAAAAAATGCACGGGAGGTTGCCCGGGAGATCGAATTTGGCAGACAGCTAAAGGCGTATTTTGGAAAATCACGAGGATGTTTCACGCTACCTGATATTTACAGCTACATAAAGTGCAGAGCATTATACAAAGATCCTAACTTGCGGCTGGTCAATGGAGGGCGCAGCATCTTCAAAGTACGGATGTTTTTCAAGGATGTTATTTTTAAATCATTAGATCCGCCTACAAGGATGATTAGAGGCATTTCGTATGATGTGAGTGTTAGCAATGAGCAATCTGGTCCAAAAATTTCTCTTTATAAACGTGGTGGGCGTTTCAACGACTTTCAACGATTACATTCAATGATAAGGGACAATTTCGAAAGAATGGTGAGGGTATGCGATGAATGGTACTGAGACCGCTAATCAGCAATCCGTGCCATGCTTTATGTTGCGGGTACCACTTTGGACATGCAAGCAGGCTTAGCCTGCTGGAACGCTATATCGAACAAATGATGTCCTGAAATAGGTACGAGGACAAGGATAGCGAAGAAAAACAGCAAAAAGAGAATGGAGAGCGTTTCATATGTTACACCATTATTAAATGATTCTTGAAAATACAGTATTTATCATCGGGTGTTCGTTTTACACCATTTTAAAATC
This sequence comes from Vavraia culicis subsp. floridensis, assembly GCF_000192795.1. NCBI lineage: Eukaryota > Fungi > Microsporidia > Pleistophoridae > Vavraia > Vavraia culicis. The sequence goes on along the minus strand of NW_007360604.1, from coordinate 41,737 downwards.
ACTATATGCTAAAAATCTTTCGGAGAGTAGTTCTCAACAATAAACACTCGGTTGATGAGATGCTATGCTGCAATCCTGTATTCCACGGATAGAATAATGACTAACATCCCTTGAAATTATCAAATATCATGGTGCTTAATTTTCCTTGTATACCAACCAGACCAATACATCTGACGTATTCTCGCAGTAATTCATGTCTCTAATTACTTTCTTGGCCGTGAGTCTTTTTTTATCCTTGTTCTTTCTTTACTAAGAACGATAATCTAATCAATGTCATTCTCATGATTGATGTATGATAGTAATATCCAAATTTAGAATTAAAAAAATTCTTGTTTTAATTCTACCTCATATACTGATCTTATCATTTGTTAAGTTTGATAATCCATGAAACAAAGTCCGATGACCATAGCCGGTCTCTGCGGATCAAGAAATGTGTTTTTTTCTGTGATATTGTGTACGAAGAGTAACCAGACATATCATAAAAATATTTGCATATCGTTTGATGAAGTGTTTCTGCTACATTTTTTCTTTTAACTGTCTTCATTACGCATGTCCAATACCTGGGCCATGGATATGCGTATCAACCACTTTGAGCGTAACCATGATATTTCATGAAAAAAATTTATTTAGTATCGACGTAAACAGGTCATCGTTAGCAAAAAAACCAATAATACACTTCAAGTATGTACCCGAAATTCTAATAGTAAACCGCTATCATGTTCTCACTTCATGGATTACACCATTTTTACCCAGTGCGTTTCTCAAATATATGCTTATTACAGGTTGATTAGCATATTGTTGTGCGATTATACTCAATGCTATGTTACAGAAGTATTCAACGCGTGTCTGCAAGTCAAACGGTAAACAAAGGATTCCATGCCATATTTTAACATCCTTCCGCGCAATAAAACTAGTTCAAAATTTACAAGTAAATCGAATACTTTTGGTTTTTAAATATTTATTTATTGATATCGCGAACAGCATGATTTAAAATTACATCACTCGCATTCTATCAGCTGATTTTCAACAACCTCCTCCTCCAATTTATCTTTTTTTTCTGGTATAAACATTTTTTTCAACTCGTTATAGTCAAACATGATAAGCCCCATATTGGCCGTAAAGAACGCCAAGATATCCACAAATCGAATTGTTTCCAGCCCAAAAATGAGAGTATCAACCATCCCTGTAAAGATTGACAGCAATATCAAAATAATACTTCTATATATAGGGGATGTCACGTAAAGTAGAAACGCTTTCAAAGCTAATTCGATGTACTCTGCCGCCAAAAGAACGTACGTTGTCTTTTTCCGTGCAAGTATTTTAATGGTTGAATCAGATTTCGTCATTTCAGTGACCAATATGCCGGTTGAAACAACCACTCCTATTACGGATCCCGTAAATACCAGGTCCCAGAAGTACGGCTTCTTTTTTCTTTGATAGAGTTCGTAGGTCAAATTCAACAGACTGAAGAGCAGACCGGCAAATATGCATATACCTATTTTCTGGGGTGATATAATGGAAAAATCGTTGTCTTTTACAACAACATTGGGGAGTATGATGCCCACAATGATCAGCGACAGACCAAGCATCTGCCATCGAGAAAGCTTGAGCTGAAAGAACAGTTTGACCAGTATACATGTAAAAATGACCTTGGAGGGCGCACACAGCGCGATAACGATACAATCCATGTGTTTGGTACAGTAGCGTGCAACAAGACTGTAGAAAATGAGAATGACCACCACCAGACACAGCAGCTTATCAGGGAACTTGTGTCGCTGAGCTACGAAAAAAGAAACCAGCAGCGCACCCCATGACGCGATCATGCTTGGCAAAGTCACAGGGAATTCGTGGTAATACAGACGATTCTTCAATATTCCTGCAGCGATTATAACTACACCCATTAGAATATTACAAAGGAATTTCAGCTTGTGCATGGGTCCTTTTCTTTTACTTTTCGTTTTGTATTTTGTCAAGGCCTAGTTTAATGATCGGATCTGTGCAATTTTTAAAAGATAATGAAAAGGATATTTAAAAGGATTTTTACCTCCTTTTCAACGGTCCAACAATGTTTGACATATTAACATTTGGTGATTTAAAATTAATGTCTATTTTGTAAATAAGAAAATAAATCCGATAAAACATGAGATTCGATCATTTCTTGACGAAACATGGTGTTCGCACGATGTAAGAGTCGCACAAAAAAGAGTTTGGCGTGGTTAACGACGAATTAAAAGAAACGAAAATTTAAACAACAAAAAATGTTTTTACCATATTTTAACCGAGCAAATGTCTCAAAACTAAGACGATTCCAAACATATCATGGTGAAATATTATTATTTATATTTTCGAGTTTTACGATCACAGTCTTTGTAAAATATCCCCTGATGACAACAACTGGTACAATTTAATTTTAAATTAATAAATAACAGCAATAGGTAACAATTTAATTTAAAATTAATAAATTCACAGCTTTAGAACATGCTACCTATTCTGTACTGATAGTATACGGCTTAGCTGTTCGTATTTCCTTGCAGCATAATACGTCATAACATTCTGTTTGCGTACAACGATTAACATCACAAATTGTGTTATTTATGTGCATTTAACATCATTCGTGGCATGAAGTGCTGATTTATAGTAAAAAGATGCAGCTAATCCAAAAAAGTGTGCTATCACGACTGATGAACAAAATGATGGCACCCTGTCATCAAACCACGTGATAAAACTTTGTAAATGAATATTTCAAATTCATAGTGTGTATACATGCTAATTGCGGCTAACATCATTGGCAATCGATAAATTTGTTGGAATAGTTTAGAATATGTGCACATGGGATGACATGAACGGGATGGATTGCGCATGTGTAATTAAAAACGTTCTGAGCAAGTTATCGAGTGAGTTGGAGTAAATATTTAGCGACATATGCAACAATTATTGCTGCATGAACTTAGCACATCAACATTTTGCCGCTACTGTCTCCAAATATCGACAGTCAAAAACGAAAACAGTACTGCGAAGAGGATATTGATTTATAAAGAAATTTGCATGTTGGGAAAAGACACCGTAATCTATTGATTGAAGCATCAGAGAAAAATACTTGAGCATCATTAAAAACAAGTAGGTAGGAAAGATGCAAAGCTCTCCTTCTAAAAATCTGAATACGGCACAGATAGTGCTATCAAATACAAAAATTATTGTTGTAAACAATTTTTTGAATGGTTTTGATTGCAATGGGTGGTACCATTGATATAACCGTCACCAATCATTTGTATTGTTTAGGGAGGATAATCTTTTATTGACATGAGGAGGAAATTTTGGCAATAAATGAATACTCAGTTTACTTATCGCTTCAACTACACACCAAATTTTAGCAGCACTTAGTACATTGGTCGCTTTCTTGACGCGTTATTTGATATTTTTTCTTATATGGATATGTCCATAAAAAGACAACCAGAATGATTCAATTCCAATAGATACGCATATACTACTCGTTGTACACGAGTAGGTACCACACATAGTACGTAAATTGTTCTAATACTTCAAAATAAATGGCTTGCACATATTGCTAAAACCTAGTCGCTAGTACTTAACAACCAAGCCAACAGATGGTAATTTGCACTATCATTGAGAACAAAAAATTATTTGTAGTATTTACGCTCGAATATGTGCTTGGAATAAAATTGGTACATCCAGCAGTTCAACAGTTAATGAAATAGAGTAATGGTATCACTAATCATTTTAGATAAGTGTGGGTGAACAACGTACTTAATTATTTTATGGAATGTGATATAATCATGTTGTATGGCACCTGCACATGGTGTGCCTTTAAACTATGTTCTTGATTCATTGAGTTATTCTATATCCTGCATTTTCGCTGAATACCAGATGATACATTATTCGGATAATATGCGGTAGTACATAAACATGCTTTTTGCAAAAAAAACTGCAATATTCCCGCTTATAAGATGTACAAAAGTTACACTATCTATTAAATGATATTTCTCCCTTACATGTCACATTACATTTTTTAGACCTTTTGATAGGGGTTGATAATTTAATTTCCATCAAGTGATAATGTAGTTTTGATGCGTCTGATAGCGTTTCAGAAAAAATGAGTTGATAACGGCTTTAAACTCCTTGTTTGGCGTAAAATAAAAAAATTTTTGATTTCTCCCGAAGAGTTGAATAATGTATTCTCACAAACTGACCAATCATTTTGAGCTATTTTTTACTCAAATGAGGCGACAAATGGCATGTTGAGACAAGCGTTAGATAAGCATTTGCTAATCATCTTATATTGTTAATGGCTCATAACTATTAATAATGGTACGTGGCTGTTGTGGTATGTTGCTTGAGCTTTAATAACTAAAAATTTTATGTAAATAATCTAAAACCGATGATGACCAAGTCTTGTAAGCGTGTATCAACCAGAACAATGCATTATTTCTGATATTTACCCAGCTTAGCAATAATTATCAGACAAAATAGTGCGGTTATTGATGTTCATTTTTCTGAGATTCTTTTTTTGATATGCAGGAAAGTGCATTAGTTTGTTTCGGGCTACGCCCACTTCCTTCGTTTTTATAATCCTTATTTACGGCTATGATAAAATATCTTTGTGGAAAAATAGTAAAGCAACTACTTCGGCTTAAAATGAATTAGCAAAAGAAAAGCGTGGTATACCACACTTCATGATGTGTTATATCTATAACTTAGCAAAAAAACAATATTATTGAGCGCTAAAATTTACTAAATCACGAATTTACACAGTAAACTCTCTCCTTTCACTTGCTTGAAAAACTCTCCTATCTTCCATCCCCTTTCAGGCCATACAATTAAATCCGATTCTACGTCGTAAACACTCATCATTTCCTCAAAGAAATCCTCGATATTCATATCAAGTCTGTATTGGATATGTTTGTAGAAAAAATATGGAAAGTTATCGATGGTCATCTGCCCGGTAATGTTGGAACTGAAGGATGAAATGCTGTTCTGGTCATCTCTGCTCGTGAACAGTACTACAATATTTTTAGGCAGCTTGTTTTTATCTATCAGCGTGGCTGCCCTGCACGTATCCACAATCACGAACGCTTTGTTTATACCGCGCCGCGAAAGTGCACATAGCGCATTTGTTAGCTCAGTAGATGTGATGAAATGCTTGTTGTGCACTTTTAGAAAGTCCCTGTTACCATGTCCACACATATAGATAAGAATATTCGATGATTCATCCATATCAATTAATTTTTTGTGATTTCCCATAACAGCGTTATAGAACGATAGCGGAGTGAATGGCTTTCCCTCAAATTCAGGTACATCAAACCCGCCATCAGGTAATATAACGTATCCTTTTGTAAAATTTCTGCTGTCATGCACCAAGTCGTCGCACGTAAACACGATAATCTCATTGTCTGTAAACCCGTTGCTCTTCAGAATCTTATAGAAAACATGAATATTGGCCACGTGCCGAATATTTTTATAATACTGGGAGGCATTCAGAATCACGGCGTAGTTTTTTGCTTCTGCTCCGTGTAGTAGAAGGAATAAAACACCAAAAAATAACATTGTACAACTCTTGAGGGTAAAAAAGGAAACAAAAAGGTAAATATTAGAAACAAACATGTTAAATTTGCTTTCTTGGCACAATTGGGAAACATCATACAATTAACTGAAGGATCATTTGAGCACAGACTTGAGATAATAGCGTAAGTAGCGGATAAACTGGTAGTTCGAAAGCAGAAAAGCTGCTTAGTATTGGCTATAAAAATATTTACGGCTGACGCTATTGGATGCACAGCTTTTCAATTACGAAAAACACATTTTGTTTTCGTTGGTTCCACTACATTTGAACGTGCTACGAGTTCAATTACGAAGCGGATTATATGAACAGATCAAATATTTCCCGTTTGAAACTAATTTCTGCACATTCCAAGAAATCAATGTCTGCAAAACAGTTCATAGATGATACCATCAGATTTATAGACGTCAGCAGAAAATATTGTAGCGTATAAGAGCACAACAATGGTGTTACAGCGAGACATTTCTAAATGACATCGCCCGCGATATCTGTCCTAAAAATGACCTCTATACATCAATGTTAGGTAAATTGTTTTCACACCAACGGTTCAAACTACATATAGCAATACAAAGCAAGTTTTTTTCTCAAGATCACGAAGAAAACGTATACTTGCTTGCAGTACTAGGTAACGATATTATATGTACTGTGGACCCGACATGTTTTGTTCTTTCATTCATTTTATATATTTTCTTGCCGTGCCACTCTCTGCGATAGATCGCAACAAGTTTTTTGTCTAAAGTGCGTTTATTTATCAATGAAACCAAATTTACTCACGCTACTGACTCCGTCACATACAAACATCTGCTTCCAAGGATTCTACAGTATTTGGTCAAAACGCTATTCCTCGGCCAGGGCCCCAAAATGGATGACAGAATCTGCAATGAATACACAGTGGGCTTTTGCACCAGACAGGCCTTTTACGATTCAAGACTGACACAAAAATGCGAGAAGCTACACGATAAAGGCAAAAAATGCGCATATGATGAGCATACGGTGTATGGCTATGAAATGGGTGTATATAAGACATATAGAGGAATATTAATGGAAATGGAGCGGAAAGCAAAAAATAAGAATGGCATTCTGATGAATTTAAGAAAGTTTCATGATAATATAGCGGATAAGAACGGCGAGAATGAGCACAAGATAGCAAACGATGATCCGAAAAGTACAGGACACAACACACTAAACGAATATAAAATTGGTGATATTATGAACATCTTAGATAAATTACATGACAAGTTGATTAGGAATTTGAAATTGAGCACGTTTGATCTGTCATTACACCAAATTTACGGCCAACTTATGGTTTATTTAATCAATTCCAAGCCGGTACCAAGTAATTTTTTTGTGTGCGAAGTTTGTGCGAATTTAGTTGTTAAAACGGAACGATGTGAGCACCCTTTTCACAGGGAATACGAAAAATTAAGGGTCGTGACAGAAAAGTTATCTAAGAAGTTGAACCAAACAATCGTACGATAAAACATCGTTTTAATTGATAAAAATTGCTTTTTGCTAAAATAAGTGCTGTAGTTACGTTGTTATTTGTTCATTACGGCGAGTGTGTGTGGTCATTCTTTGGATTGATATGTGGCGATCCCTGTGTCATACCAAAATTTGCGATTCATAGCAAATGTTCGACTCGAAACATCAGTACAGTATGTATTTATCATACCGTGTGATATTGCGTGATGGTGGTCGTGTACAAATTGCTAATCTCTCGTTGTGTTATGGACTACCGGTCGAATCTGTAAAAAATATCCGGAAAAGTATTTCTGCCCTCTTATGGCAAGAAAAGAAAGCAATAAAAATGCATTTGCACAGAAAAGACAGACACGCTACTCTTAAGTTATACAATAATGTGATCCACGGTGCTTTAGATAACAGTGCTATGATGGCTGAGTGAGGCCATTAAAAGGCAATAAACACCATCAGCTACTGCTTTCATACTCGTTTGTTACGGCGTAGTGACACGCAGCTAAAGATTGGCAAAGGGTTGATTTAACAATCTTGCGCCGGTGATCAGCACAAAATACGGGATGTTTTGTCTTTTCGTTCCGTCATAGCTTCATGAACATTGTCTAAGCCATACGCGAGAAAATTATTTAAAACGGAAATTTATTATCCTAAGACACACTATTGATCTTATTTATAACTTTGATAAGCGTCTGCTCATCAAGTCTCCCCAGACTATCAACCAATATCCTAATCTCATCCACACTCTGTGGAAACAGCGATGCCACAATCGCAACCTCATCCTCACTCAGTCCCAGCTCAACGAGCGACGTCCTCAAGTTCTCCATCAGCGATGTCGACGAAACCCTGGTATGCTGCTGGCAGTAATCATACGTATTTTCAAAAATTCTACGAAATTTAACGTCCTTTTTTACGATCCTAGGGCGCTGTTCCGCAAGATGGTGGAACGCCTCAGAGATTGTTAGTGGATGAGACGTATTTTGGGACATGGGGATGAAAAAATTGTTTTTTTAAAAGTTGGGGGTAAAATATTTGAAACACGATTTATCACGGAGCAGATAAATGAAAAATAAAACAAAAAAACGAACACTCACGAACACGTGTGAAACAGCGAGATGCGCGCACAAGAATGTCATGGGCTGTTGCTTAAACATGGTTTATATTCATTGCCTAATATGGTGGGCCATCACTTATCGCAGTCTATGCTGCGATTTAGCTCCTCAATAAAACAAGCCTGCTTAAGACTATCCTTACACAGATATAGCATTTAATTGATGTACCTGACCAGTTCACGTACGGGCGTTGATCATCTCAGCCTTTATTCAAGACGATCCATCCCTATTCACAAAGATTGGTGTTAATCTATTCAAAATTGTTAACCATGCCATGTTGGCAATGCAGTACGTTTACCTGCCCTTGATTGTTACACCAAGGTATGCCCGTAACAGCGTTACACACGCTAAAATGCTTTGTACACACCTGAACCGTAAGGGCCAGTGATTACCACGTGTAAAATAGTTTACTTCTGCCCTGATGTTTAAAAAGCTTGGTATTGCATTGCTGTGTGGCAGTTTGTATTTGTAACGCCCTTTGCGGAAATTTCCTGTTATTGCATAAGCACATTCACTCGGATGCGCTTCTACAGCACACCCGGTTCAAGGTGTGGCACAGAAATCAGCAGAATAGTGTGGAGGTGGTGTGCAAACAAATAAACATACTTGAACAGCTGCTCAGCAATCAGAGAGTGCTATGCAGCACACTAATAGATAATGGCACACATAGAAGTAATACTTGAGCGGAAAGGCATACATAACACTACCAAGCATTGTTCCCAATAGTCTTCATACCCAGGTAAAGAGTCATATCACCGCATTTTTAATCAAAACTACTTCATTTGCTAGTCTTTTTACTTTATTTAGTCATTTCCTACCTTGTAGCTTTCCTTGGCAACATAAAACGGATTATAATTGTACTTTTTCATATGACGGTAAAGATTCTTGGCTGTTAGCAAAGAAATGACAATAAAATAGAGAATTAGTATCGGTGCATACACCGGAATATCAAATAGAGATGAAAACGTTGTTAAAAACGATATAAGCACCAATCGCACACTCAACCACCAAAAATCAAATTCGGGCAACCGTCTCATAAACGGCCTGAACTCGTCATCAACCGTCTGTGGGATATACACCTCCTCATCAATATTATCGAACGGATCCGGTATGCTTTCTTCCTGTGGTGTGCAAAATCCTATAAGACCGTGCAGCAAATAGATTGAAAGAACGTAGGTCACGAGGTAGTGTGTTTGGATATACAGAATTCTTATGAAGTATAGCATCAGCAGGCCAGAGAAGAATATCCACCTTTCAAGTTTCTTTGGTGCTGTTTTGTCAAGATAGTACTGGCATTTGGCTAATATCATTAGGGGAGCAAAAATTTAAAAATTAAAAACAAATTTAAAACGCTGTGTTTTGTGAGAAAGGACAGAGTTAGTGAATTAAAAATTATTTTGTATGTTTTATCTATCAAGTTGCTGTGCATTTTCTGCATTTCAAAGCCTCATTTCGCCAAAATAATTTTTTACGATACATTTTACAGGGTAAAATAGCTTAATTAAAATTTTTTTCTCAACGTATTATATGAGTTATATAAAACGTTTTTCTGCCATAAGTTGCAACCATTTACTGTAAAATCACATTAATTATCTCGTAGAACATGGTACTCATGATTTATTCGTGTACTAGTACCATTTTAGCGCATATATTTTGTGTAAACATGAGTCATACATTGTGATCAAGAACGAATACGGCAATTATAGATGTATTTATTTAGTGGTATGCATTATTAAGAGATATGAGGTGATAGCAGAACTGATTTTATAAAAAAATTGCAGCCAATGTCGATTATTTCAGACCGGATACGCTCCGCACACCAAATATAATTTATTTGGTGCGTATACGGAACAGATATGGAGACAATTTTGATTAATTATGGTTTTATTTACCAGATAGCATGAACATTAGTTTAATACGGCTCAGTCCACCGTACATTTCATCTTGTCAGAACATGCTCTTTGCACCAAAATATATAAAGATGCGTTAACACACTGTTTCGCCTTATGGAATTGTAATGGTTGAGAATATGATCATGTGGTAATATTTACAGTCAATGTACCGGATGTGCCATCTAATAAAAACAATTTCTGTGACAACTATGGTGGCATATATTTATTTTTGTCTGAGTAATACGATTTGGTAGTCAAATATGAATTGAATACACAACAGTGAACAAATTATTGAGCATTTTCTTTTTCTTAGCGCCTGAAACAAAGAACTACTTGTAAGATATGTCGAGTTCTGAATAACACACAGAACTATAAACAGGCCAAAAATATTTTTATTGTTAAATCTGCTATTATATCAAGATTGGTAATTAAGCAAGTACCGCACCAATTTTCTCAAAACATGTGAACAATTGATGATGTGATAAATAAACGTACTTTGAATGCAAAAATCGCGCTATCATAACATTGAACTGATTAAAATGAACAAAAATCCGTGAAAGCAAAACTATTCCGCAGTTGTTTATGGCATAACATTTTTTTGGTGATAAAAAGGGCACGGATAAAGAAAAAGGTTTCTAAGTCTTGTTTGTACATTTAGCATTTTCATCTGTGTTTTCCTTAATTTTTATGACTTGCTGGAGTTACACACTGATCGATGCGAGCAATATGACTCGTAAAATGCTCATTTCAATTTTTTAGTATTTTATGATTATTTGACAATATTTAAGGAAACAATGCTGCATATATCCCATCCCTGGGATACATGTGCTAATATAACAGGTAAAATGATCGTGTAAGGCACAAGAAAAAGAGTGATATGAACAAATTTTTGGAAAAAAATGTGGTAACTCGCGGTACCGTACATGTTCAATGCTTGTATCTGTAAAATGATGTCTAAAATGGTGAAAATATTTTGTGTGGATGGAAAAGGAAAATATAAAGACCTCTCGATAAGCCGAGTTGATACAAATATGATCAATTGTTGCCATATTTACTATTCATGTGCTGAATCGGCCACTTATTAATTGCGAAGTGATGAAAGACTTCTAAATTTACTGGTGTGATTTGGTTGTGGCCATATGTGAACTGCAAACTGGCATATGAAAATGTTTCAGATAGTGGGTAACAATAGCGATCAAACGTTTTACCCAGTATAGCATAGTTGTGTTGTAAATGTTTGTCTTCTCAATTTGATATTTTTAAGTTAACAAAGGATCCTGTAAGTAATATTCTACGTTACAAAGCCTTTTCTTTTCATTTGTTGATGTGATTAAAGCGGTTGTAAATTTCATTCTACAAATTAAAAATTTCCCGCTATATTCATTCCAAAGTTTATCTTGGCATGTGTGGTAAATTCCAGGATAAGTTTGTTGTCGCATTCCAACCAAAATAATGTTTTGTTTGGTGTTGCAAATTGTCGTAGAAGGGGAATTAGCATACTACATACTAAAACTTGGCTGTGAACACAGGTCCTTAGCTAAAAACGGACTATTACAATATGAGAATAGCAGACATGCAGTTGCACTAATGATACATTCTTATATGCACTAATAATAACATATCAGCAGTATTTACGAATGAAAGCTCATATTCTTTTTCCATTAGAGTTTCCATCTACACAATTCATCCAGATTATTTTTTTCCTTACCTAGAAGTCATCCGAGCTCCAAACAAAACAAAAGCTCCATACATCTCAGTTCATTCTATTTATAATTTACTATCTTCCAAGCAACTGTCAAACAAGTCTGTAAAGATCGAATATTTACTGCCTTATAAAATCCTAAAATTAATTCGCATCCTTTCACCCATGCCAATCCTTTCTACCACACTACCTCTTATCCCTACATCCGTAAAACTTTCATTTCTAGTGCGTAATATGGTCAATCGCACATTGCAATCCCTGAATGAGCACCTTGACATCGTAAACAGGGAGGAGCTGCACGAGTATTTAGTCCATAAAAGTAAAGTGCTCAGAATGCTGGCATACATAGACGTGCTGAAATATTATAAACAGAAAAGGAGACCGTCACGAGTTGCGGACGAGATGGCCGACTGGTTTGAGGAGATGAAAATACTGTTCTGTGCCAAATGCGACTTTAGAAGCGCTCTATCTGTCTATTTTTATGGGTATGAGGGAATCGTGAGCAATGCCTTGATAGAGATGCTACGCGATGACGACAGTAGTGGAAATGCACTGGCAGAACGAAACGTAATTAAGTACACCGAGGAACAGAATGATGTGCTGGTGGACAGAAAAGCGGAGAGTGCCGATGATCTCAGTGCTATTGACACTCTGATCCGGATCTATCTGACCAAAGAGGACGTGTCAATTTTTAAATCAATTGAGATAGAAAATGGTGTTTTAACGCTTGCGAGTGACCACGTAACCTTTAAATTAACGCTTTGTGGCAGCCACACCTCGCCCACGTGGACAATTCTCTCTCCACCAAATATAAATCTTCATTTTCATCTGCTTCCTGTTTACGTAAAAAAGATCGAGGTCATAAACCGACAGCGGCGGATCTTCGAAACTTATAAGGACATCGCGACAGGCACGTTCTATGACTTTGAGATACGCGTTTTTGAGGAGATAGTATTGAAAATAAAAGACGGTACAGGCATTATGAAGGCGTTTGGCGAAAAAATACATGGTGGATTGGACATTCATTGGTACATGCGATGGATAGAGAAATGGTTCATAGGAGAAATTTCTAATCGATATGAATACCTGAAGATGAGGTATCGTTTGTGGTTCGTCATCGGCGAAGGCCTTCATTTGGTAGAGGAAAATGAGCACACAGAACAGCCATGCAGGTTTATTGGTGGCCTAGATGACAAGTATTTGAGCTCAGCAAACACTTTTTATGATAACAGAGAAGAAACCGGCCACGTGTTGTTCAAATCGTTGAAAGACTTCAGGAGATACTTCGTAAACCACGAAAGACACCCTTTTTACACGGCTCTGCTGTCCATTGCCAAAAGAAACAACATCTCAGTTGTTAGGAATTACCAAGAGAAAGATTTCGGGACAAGGAACGTATTTCTGAGACGTGATGCGAATTTTGTGTGCATACGGTGCGATGATAACAGCCATAGAATATTTGTCGGCAGGAATGTGAAGTACAATCTGCTGCGCTATATTGAACTAGGCATTGTGTATAACACGAGGGATAAAAGTGCTATCAGTGCCCAAGACATAAACGATCTAGAAGACAACTTCAGTGATCTGAATGTTCGGTCAGGATGTTTCCTCACAAACACAGCGGATAATCGGTATGCCATCAGTCTGAGCCACGTGAAGTATTTTCTACGAGATATCGACCTGCTGATGATGGTTAATGACATTCTGTATCTCCAAGAGACAAGCGTTACCGTGAGCAATGAGATAAAGTTCCTGTACAACATGGACAGGTACAAATTTAAGATCAAAATAAAAAGCGACGAGGACTGCCGCATGGGAACATCTCAATCGGATGATTACGATCAAAAGGATTCAACCAAGGAGGAAAACGGAACAGCAGACACGTACAACGATGTGCCAAGAATGTCAAAGCGAAAAAGATTTGTGGCACGAATCGCTATTAGCAACCAAAGCATGGCTGAAATAAAAATATATGAAATATCCAATCTTCTAAATTATTTGACCATTTCAATCCTGAGGGATAAACTGAGCAAATACGGCATCAAAGGCACCTTTGAGACGGCCCACAACAGATCGATCCTGTCCTTTATGTTTTACAACCTGAGCATAAGGGTGGTTTACGATGGAAGGCTGTCCATTCAGTGCACCAACACGCTGCTTGTAGATCTGCTGAAGTGTTGCCTGACCGTTGATCTGATAAGCCATCTGCGGGCTCTAAAGCTGGTCCTGAAGGAGAACCTGGTGCCCATCTCTTTTAACAGCAATTATCTGCTGTTTAAGTATGGCAAGACAATAGTGTTCAAGTATTACGGTGAGAGGTACTACTGCGCCATTGATGGCGGCTATAAAACGGTCGACGAAAAGATCGTGAGCGAGATGAAGAACATGGAAGTCGGGTGTAAAATGGACAAGATCTGGTGGTGCCTTCATGCGTACGAGAACAAGACAAAAATACAAGTAGAGAACACGAATGGAGATACAGGGGAGGACAGGACATTTCTGTTTGCGACTGAGGTTGGTGAGTTTAGGATATACAGGCAGCGAAAAAGCATAATTTTGAGATTCACACGCTGTGAGCTGAGGGACGAGCAAAAAGTTGTCCTAGAAAAACTTTTTTACAACATTTTCAACTTCGAAAATTATTTTACGAAGTACATGGACGTGCTGGTTCACAAGAACAAAGCTGTGAATGTTATTGAAAATTTAAGCAGCACTTGAAGAAGAACCAGGTATACGTCCAAAGAACACACATCGAATATTTCTACTAAAAAGCATATTTTACTCTTACCTGTCGTTGTGGCGAGACATGTCCAAAATACTGGAATCTACGATCTAACAACTTTTTGAACGATGCTCTAAACATCTTCTCACTATTTTTTGTGTTCTTCACGCGCTCAAAATCTAATAGGCGTGAATGATTGTCATAACACCCTTTCAGAGGCGCATGTATTCACGATTTTTTAGGCTCCTTCTATTTTCAACCAAGGAGACAAATTAATGATCTTTGGCAAAAGAAACTTCTGTTTTAAGGTTCACTAAGCACTAAATAAATAATGAGCACAGCCAAGATAACATGCTTACATTTAAACATGCTGTCGGCAGTCTCCATAGACTCAGTGGTTATTCTGCTGTTTTCTCTGTATCCCAACATTAATTAAGATTTGAAAATGCGCACCCCCTGATGCTGGAAATACTCGATATCGATGGTCTCCTGATCCTTGACACCAACTATAATCGGATATACGGCAGAACATACACAAGTAATTCTTTGGAACTAAGCACTCTAAAGGGTATAAAGGAGTTTCCAGCTGTTACAAAGGACCACATTGTGCTCCAGAAGGTATTAAATGACACCATAGTTGTGTTTTACGGATCAAAAGAGGCAAATGAGGTGTTCTTAAACCATATGCTGAACGTATTCTGTTCTGCTCTTGCGCAGCTTTTCAAAGGCGAGGTTTCCCTGCAGTTGGTGGATGAAAAATACGATTACATGGTGCTAATGATAGAGTATTTCGTTTATGAGGGAATGTTCAGGGCAGAGAATGCAGAGGATGTCGTTGCAAAGGTGCCAAAAAGGAACTTTGAGGATTTGAAGGGAATGCCGATACCAAAAGGTTTCTCCTCGATCTTTAAAAAGGTTAAAATTTTTAAATAAAGCTGAAATTTGGACATACATCTGTAGCACCGATGTTAAACGATGTTTGCAGCGGGTAGCTGTGTCAATGCCTTTCTCTGTAAAACAGGGAAAGCGTAGCCAACAGTTCTCGATCAACGATTCGGTCCTCGGTAATAATTCTGGTAGTTTTAACAACAAGCGATAATTGATATCGTGCAACAATGGGACGAAAGCTTCTTATAGAGCTCTTTATCGTAAATATGGAATATCAAATATTTCGGTTGGTTTTACTGTTCAACAAAGATACTTTCTGAACATAACTGATTTATAAGTTATCATTTGTGGGGTGCAGCCTTGCTATTAATTGCTACGCAGAGATAATGCAACTCTTACAACGACCTTTTGATTCTGACTTCACCATTTAACAGCATCACACATACTGGCAGAACAATCTGCCGCTTACCTGGCCATGGGAAGGTTAGAGATGAAAATTTTTATTTTCGAACAAGCGAATTGATCCATTTGTAACATACACGCCAGAAAAACACGGTTACATGAGATGCATCAGCTCTATCTTTCGCAGAAAGACGTTAACTCGCATCTTTCATACTCAGCTATCAGCTGCTCGACCACTTCCCTGCTGGCATCAAACTCATCAAGGCCATCCAAATATTTCCTGTACATTTCGGTAAACGCGTTTTTTCTCTTCAACTTGTCGTATTGCCCGCAGATCTTGCGGAGAAGCGCAGACACCCCGGTTGAATTGGTGAGTGAAAGACCGGACACCTGCTCGCTCGCATTCTCCTCCTGGCATACCACGGCATGGAACGATGGGGGCATCCAAGGAACGAACCCTACAAATTGCTTGTCCTGTATTCGAATCATACTCCGTTGCACCTCGCCAATTTCTGTCGTATTGATGAAGAAAGTGAGTGCAGAGATGACTGCACGTGTTTCAATGCCTGCAAGTTTATTTTTGCTCATCATGAGTCTTCTGAGTACATCATTGACGGTTGTCTTCCGTATGATTTGCGCACAGTCCTTGTTTATGAAGGGGGTATACGACGGCACAATAAAGTTTAGGCCTTTGACAGGTATGAGCGTGCTTACTATACTCTTCAGGTCGGAGTACATGTATGTTGGTGTGCGCAGCGTGCACGTGCTCGCACATATCACCGTGCTGATCAGGGAGTTGATCGTTTCGTATGAGGGCTGCTTTATACGCAAGGACTCAGATGAGATCCTTCCGAGCGCGGCGTTGTCCATCACAACAACGCTATCACAGCACCCATTGAGTCTCTTCAACGTAAGCATAGAATTATATGGCTGTACAACTACGTCGGACACCTCCTCATTGTTTGGAAACACTGAAAACGACTGCAGAATCTTCTTGGGAAACTCATCGCGCAGCTCCTCTATAAGATAAGAGCCCATACCGCTGCCCGTTCCGCCGGCAATTGAGTGCAAGATAAAAAATGATTCAAGCATGTCGCTGTTCTCACTCTCCCTGTGTATCATCTCAAAAATTTCGCTTTTTTTACTCTGTGCTGAGAGATAACCACTTGCCCAGTTATTGCCAGCTCCTCCGCCTTCGTTTGACACAAAAATGTTTTCGTGATTGAAGAGTCCCATGTTGGTGATCTGGGAAATTACGCGTGGCTCAAGGTCAAGCAGAATAGCACGCGGCACCGGCGTGTTGTCATCAGCAAGATAGAAAAACTGCGAGGGATGCGATGCTTGATGGAGCGAAGACAAACGGTGCCAGAACGACGAGCCTATTTGGTTGCCACACTGTCCTATCTGCAATGTTATGATTTCTCTCATTTTCTAGGGTCAAGGCCTTTTTATTTTATTAGGGTAATAGGTGAATATGAGCGATTGTGCGCTAAGAATGTAAACCGACAGGTTTAGGATTAGAATGCTTTTTATTTAGAATTACAGGGCAAAAATTTGTGTATAGATAAGTTGTATCTGCTCTACCAACCAGCAGACACATCAACTATTGCGATGGAGCAAGATCATGAGAATAAAATACGTGCCGTGGAGGTGATGAGCGAAACATAACGTAAAATGGCAGATAGTGTAAGACTCTGTGATCGAATCTACGAATGTGTTTCGCTTTAATATTCCAAATGCGACCAATGATGCAGTTGTATCCATGAAATCGAAGAACACGGCAAATTCACCGCAACATCAAGACTCAGTCACATGGTGAGTAGAACGAGTTTCATCAGCCATTTCGATAAATCAACCATCAGTATGTCGAAAAACGGGTGAATGATTGCGTTGGGCCTTGCATTGTGTTTTCTGAGAACGATGGATTTGCAACAACACGAGTAACCATGAAATAGCACTGATTTCGTGGGCGGTAGCTCTGGTAGCTTAATGGCTAAAGCGTCTGACTTCTAATCAGGAGAGTCCGGGTTCGAGTCCTGGCCGGAGCGGTCTTTTTAGAGATGTCATTGCGTGTGGGGAAGGTCGTACTGCTGTTTTTGTTGCCTACTGCTGCACTATTTTCTTTGATAAAACACGTGGTTTTTGGTAAATCGTTCCTCAGCTCAGGAAAAAACGGTCAAATTTTATACTTTTCTCTAAAATAGAGATTGCACCCGTTGAACTGCTTATGTTAAGCCTATATCACAAGGAAAAATCAGGCATGGCACGATCGTCAATACACAATCTCTTGTATTTATTTATTTTCTTCAGCAAAGCCTCTAAGCATTGCGATCTCTTTCTTGTAGAGACTTATGTCCGGTGTTTCTAAAACTTTGGGTATGTCTTCAAACCGCTTATCCTTCATTATAAATTTGAATGCTTCTATTCCTATCTTTCCCAGTCCTAGCGATTCGTGTCGGTCCTTTTTCGACCCCAGCTCCTCTTTGCTGTCATTTAAGTGCATCGCTTTCAAATACCTTAAGCCAACAACCCTGTCAAATTCACCAAACGTTTTTTCGCATGCCTCTTTCGTTTGCAGATCATATCCACTGCCGAACAGATGCGCGGTATCAAGGCATACGCCTATCTTGCTCTTTTCGTGCACAAGCTCTATCAGATCGCGTATATCACCGAAATTGGAGCATAACACGCGTCCCTGGCCGGCCATATTTTCTATAACAATGGTAACGTTCGGTTCTATTTTATTCACTTCGTTTATCGCCTCGGCTACGTTCGCCAACGCTTTTTTACCCAGGTTATCTACATCGCTCCCGGGATGTACATTATACATTTTTATTCCCAGCAGGGAGCAGCGGGCCACATCATCACGAAAACATTCGAAATGCTTCTTTCTTTCCTCTTTGCAACTTCTTGCCATGTTGATGAGGTACGAACCATGCGGAACGAGGAGGTCTGCATTTTTTACCAACATTTTGAACTTTTGTATCGCTTTTGGTTCTAATGGTGTAAATGCGAATCTGCGTTGATTTTTTAGGAATAGTGCACATGTGGTGGCGTTAAGAGCCTCCATTCTTTCCTGTATTTTCCATATACCACCTGCTATTGATAGATGAGCACCTATAAGAACCTTTTTGTTATTTGCCATTGCAAGTTTTTGGGTGCTGAAATATTTGAAATGTTAAGGAAAAAATGGTCAAAAATTTACGGTAAATGAGATTTAAACGAGCGTACTGCACTGTGTTAATACGATGAACGGTTAAAATGTATTGTTAACCAGCATCAATATGCATTCTTCATAGGTACTGCGCAAAGAATGCATATTGATGCTGGTTAACAATTAAAACGGTGCGGTCATTGATCCCAGAACCTGCAATATTTATCTGTTGGTACAAATGGAGCAAACACTAATCTAAACACTGAGACATGTGCCAGGAATCATTCAAAATACAGCACAAAAAATAAACTACAAAGGCAATAAACAAGATAAAACACATTAAAACGCTTTATTTTTGTATAAACAGCAATTATCAACATGATTTTACAGCTATTTATTTTACTTATGGTACTTTTACTCGATCCGCATTTTCTTGTTTTTTCTTTCAAACTCAAAACCACTCGGGCGAAAGTCCACAGATATGGTGCGCTTAAGTTCTACAACCTTTTTGCCCTTCGGAGATCTGAATTTTTTCAGTTTCGGGCTTTTAGCCAGCATTGGTCTGATGCCGTTAATGTTATGTGGCGGAATGTGATCCCGCTGTTCAAATTTGACTAAAATTTTGGTTTTTCTTTTCGTGGCTGAACTTTGCCTTCCTTTTGTGTTTGTATGACCTAAGAAATTTACACGTTTGGAATGTTTCACGATTACAGTCTTATAACCAGAGTTTAAAAGCGTATTTCGTTCTGTTAACTTTTTCAGATCTGCGTAATTTTTGCTTTTACTTCCGGAACACCTGGAATATTGTGCTCTTTTCTCATCTCCCGGTACACCAGCCAGGTTATTCTGGACCACTAACTTGTTCCTAGATATTTGTGCCTTAGCATTCCTATCATGTCTGTTCGTGATCTCACTCAGCACTCGTCTGTTGCCATTTATTTCATTTTGTAGTGATTTATTCTCTTCCCGCCCATTATAAACAAATATTTCATTCTTTGCTAAATTAAAATTCACCTTTCTACTCTCCACTCCCCTGCAACCCATCTCGATTTTAGCGTCTCCCAGACACAACTTTCCTATCTTGTCGTTCATTGCCGCCAGTGGCTCATCCACTTCCAAATTATTCTCTATCGCTGTATCAGTTCGAATGTCTATCTTTCTATCACTAATTACCATTCGAACTGCTGAATCCCCGCCATTTTCTTCCACATCATTGTTTTCTGTGCCAGCATCTCCAATTTCATGTTCATCCGCATCCTTTTCCTCAATGCTTTTCATTTCGTAATTTGTATCTTCTTCCTCCCTCCCTAATTCCTTTCTACAGTACAGATTTATGATATTTTTATTTTTTTCTGTGTTTTTGAATGGCAACAATCCGTAGATGTTTCCCGCTGTTATTCCGTCGTTGAACAAAAACACCTTTTTTATGTAAAAGTTATCAATTTTACACCTCTTCACGAAGTTAAAATTTGCAACATCAAAAAAGGATTTGTTATCCATTTTATTTCTGAATATTATTTGGTATTTTAGTGATGGATTGTTGACGAGCGAGTACTTCTTGTCCTTGAGGTATAGCAGTATTTCTTTACGCGTTGGTGGTCCGAAAAATACGTGATTTTCCATTTGCAAGGGTTTAGCGGTCTAAAAATTGTTGCTTTTAAATTTCGATTCCCCCTTTTCTGGGTGCCTAATCCGGGTTTTTACAATATTTGGCCCAGTAATCCAATAATTTTCGTATATTATGACGTTATTTGGCAGTATATCGACTATTCTGTATTCCAATATTAAATGCGTCCTTATTGATTGATCCGATGGTACCGGTGAGGGAAACGCATTGCTTGTTACATCTATAACATGTTCTTATTGGTGAAGAAAGACAATATGACATTTCCGAGTAGTGATAATGTTATCTTCATCTTTCAATCAAAAGCTGTGTAATAGTACACGTATTAATCCGTATTAAGCAAAAATTGTAGCATTAAACTGGTACAGACCGCGTTGCAGGTCCAAATATAGTCAAGGCCATGATAGGTGTTTGCTCTGCCTGAAGAGCTTGTTTAGTTGCGGTGTGGTACTAAGGAACAGGCTTTCACCACTTCAAAATATTTTGAGTACGTTAATTTTAACGCATACATGCGGTTATCAAGCTATATTAATTCATTTCTGCCACAAGAACATAGATAACCTTAGCTCGTACAGTTATATTTTGCTATTCGATGTGTCTCAACGTAATAACACAGTTCATATCGTTTACCAAACGTGCTAGTTTTATCCATCTATGGTGTTATTATTTATTTACATGTGTTTGACACGTTTTTAGAATCATTAAGAAACCAAACTTATCAAATCTGTGAGTTATCAAATATTCCATTAATTTGAGTGAGTCAACGGAATCAGAAGTACTGTAAACCTCATATAAAAATTCTTTTCAAATTAGTACAAACTTATGCTGGATAAAAAGAATGTGGATTACCGTCCAATTGGTCTCATGCTCGTTAGATGATCCATGAAATGACCAATCACTATTTCCGGTTCAGTGTCAAAGATTCGGAATTTTTTTGCGTAAACGGCATTTTTCAAGGATAAACCACCGCTATGTAGAACTTTCACAAAAAATGATTTATGTTTAACAATTTTCCCAGATAATATCATTGAATGATACCAGAAGCAGACATAGCAGTATGGCACAAAGATTTCCCTTATGTGGTAAATTAAACCAATTTTATTTCTTGTAGAATATTATTACGCTTGTGTTCGTCACCAAATATGATTCAAAAGCTTTTATCTCCTTTTTATTTCTTGTTCGCTGCCAAAACACAGCTCCCTCTGCCGTATTAATCTGTTCATTTTTGAAATGTTTTTGTGTTTTATTTCTTAGCAATAGAAATGAAAAACATTAAAATCGCAAATTATAAGGAATGACGCCATTAGGAAAATGTATGAGCATATTTATTACACTTTACGGTACACCATAGCGAATTTAAACGGCACTTTGGTGCAGAATGATCAGTTTTAAATGTTATTGTACATTTATCCGGTTAGCATGGTTTTGCTTAGCACACATTCCAATTTTGGTCAAACGCGCCCGCTTGGATTAGATGCGCTAAAAAGAGCCTGTGCCATGA
Organism: Vavraia culicis subsp. floridensis; assembly: GCF_000192795.1. Lineage (NCBI taxonomy): Eukaryota > Fungi > Microsporidia > Pleistophoridae > Vavraia > Vavraia culicis. Next base: position 19,692 of record NW_007360604.1, on the reverse strand, counting down.
TCATAGAATTTTATTTCGTATAAATCCTGTCATCATGGCGCAGATCTATAATGTTTCGCTATATGAATCATGAACAGAGAAGTGGTATTATCACACGCGGCAGTGACTTTAGCATCATATAGACAACGTGCAAATAGCCCCTTATCATGAATGGTATTCTTACCTCCAAGATCTCATTGACACCACATGAGGTTTAAGCTTTTTATCCATCTCTGGTTGTTCATCATCAGTGTCTTCCATCAACCTTCTAAAATTAAACCATCCGCTTTATCTTTCTTTTTAAAACTCCCAATTTCCGTACCTGAACCGATGCTACAAGGCGGAGTGCTGCAGCTCAAAATATGGAATAAAACCGATTTCTAATTTTAATATTTGTGCTCTGTTATGTAATATTGCTGTAGCATGCACGCCTCGTACTGCTATGTTACTATTTAATTTACAAGATTGAATAACTCCTCATGTAGAGTTTAAATGTAGAAGAAAAATTGTCGAGTGATAGTTTGTTCACCAAATTTTACTTATTGCGAGTTTCACACATTCCATTGTTCGCGAGCAGCCTCATGGTGCCATTCCAGTTTTGATGGCTGTACCACCTGTATGCTTCTTATTCTGTTCTTTTTTTTCGTTACGTAATAAATAAACATCACTATTATGAATAGAAATGATACGAAAATGCCTAGGATAAAATATAATACGCTAAATTGGAAAGAAACGGTGTTTTCTGACCTCTCAACGATAATAGGTGCTCCTAAGTTCTGCATTTCTGCCAATTCGATTTCTCCTAACGGCGAACTACTGGAGTAACTCTGCCTCTCCATAACGGTGTGGTCTGTGATATTGTAAGCTCCGAGACTTTCATTCGCACCGCTCGCGATATGTGCCAATGAAGATAAAAATAAAATAAGATCCATTAATGTTGTCACGTCTACTTTTTTATACCTGAAATAGTAAATATAGTGCATTTACTAAAAAACATGTATAAATTCTGTACATACGTTTTTAAAAGCGTAAATTCGTAAGTTAAGCCGTTAAAATAATTTTGCATAGCTCGGCTTTGGTGCAAATCTTGGTAATGGCTAAAATTTTTCACAGTTACGTATTTAGCTAACGAATTGGAGGTAATTCTTAATAAAAATGTGCGAAATATGCAAATAAATTGAGTGCATATAGACAACTAGTATATGTTGGGTAGATTATTCCTTAACAAATAGACTGCATTTGCAGTAATTTATCATTTAACTAGCAATATGATAAAAGTATTGAGATTTTAAAGCGAATAAGACTATTTTACGCATTCTTCTCGTGCCATATTTACAGAATATCCTTTATTCATCCCGAAAAGGAGAAAAAAGAGGAAGTACACAACAGGAAAATAGTTAGTAGACATACCGTTTACTCCAACACAGAGGATGCAAGAGCATCACAATACTTACAAAACGAAAGCTATTATGAATTGATATTGAAAACTGTATTCTTGTAGAAGTGATTGGAACTGTGTTATGTGGAAGAAGGCTTTGTGCATTGTCTCCTCTTGCTATGCAGTAATTTTTTTAAAAACTGTTTATTTATCTCCTCACACACCAAAGATATGATATAGTGAGTGTATTTTATTATTCTACGAAGAAAAATGGAGAAAGGAAAATTCTTGGTAAAAATACATACTTTATTAGCTGTTTTATTTCTGTTCAGTGTTCGGTAACGGGTTTTCCACAGAGCAAAAATTGCTCGTTGATTGCTTATCTGTGAAAGACTACAGTGGGTGCAATTTCGGTTATTTTAGAACAAAACACAGATTCTTTCCATTCATGCAACTAGTGTTGTGAGATCTATTTGGTAAATGCATTTACTTAGGGTGCTAGATTCTGAGCGGTCGTACCTTTTTGAGAGAATATTGTGTAAAAAATGTACTAAATGAGCTTTTTGTTTCTGTTGGTGTATTCGAACTGCAAACACACTGCTTAACCGGTAAAACCTTGTAATTTTCGTGTAAATGTTGCGTGTACGTATCCAAGGTATCAGAAAATGGTTACAGTTCTACTAGCAATCTAAAATTTAATGAACCTTATCAACAACAGAAAAAAAGCTTCTTCTTTTCAATAATTCGAACGTGGTTCTTTTTCTTTTCCTTCAAATCCTTGGGCAACATTTCGCTCACCGACGAGAATACGTTTTCCACATTAAATCCGGTCTTAGCGCTCGCCTCAAAAAACAGCATTTTGTTTCTGCGCGCGTATTCTTTCGCTTCGTCAAATCCAACTTTCCTTGATGTGTTCTCCAAATCGCTCTTGTTTCCAATCAGCACTTTGACAAAATTTTTCGGCTTCTCACTGCTCAGTTCCGTGACCCAGTTTTTGGCCGTCTCAAAGCTCTCTGGACATGTTATGTCGTACACAATGAGAGCAACGTGCGCGCCGCGGTAATACATTGGTATGAGGCTGTTGTATCTCTCCTGACCAGCTGTATCCCAAATTTCATATTTTATATTGTAGTTAGGATATATACTCGTTTTTGTCAGGAAAGCTGCTCCTATCGTGCTTTCTTCATTTGGGTTGAACTCATCCTTCACATACTTTTGTATCAAACTGCTTTTTCCCACACTGTAGTACCCAAGCACCACCATTTTGTAGGTGTACTCTTTTCTTTCGTTTAGAACCAAAGCCATAACCGAGTCTCTGTTTCATTTTTTATAAGAAAAAATGTTTGAAACGTTTGATGAAACATTGACTGATTGGTGATAGGTTAAACTGTCCTATAAGAACAAAGAACTTTGCTTTTCATAAGGGCGTGATAGGTGGTTAGGAAAGACGAATTTTACGAACTAAACGGCCGAGAACTATTCCATTCAAACGCATCCCTGCTCGAATAGTTTTCGTTTTTGTTTCATCATAATTGATTGATTGCAATTTTCATGCCTTGCTGTCCTGCCCCTATTAGTTGCGCTCACCATTCTGTGTTCTAAGAATGTCCAAACATCCATTTTATTTGTCTGGACCCTGCTTGAAACACGTTTACGGACCACAACTCTTTAGATTTATCGGTAGCAATGAAGGGTGATTTGGTAAGCACTTTTTGATAGCCGAAATTCTTCATTAAATGATGATGTTATATCTGCATAATCCGCACTTCAAAATACTTTTCAGTCTGTCAAATGTTATTATACAATAAATTTGTGCAATCTAAGCTTAATCACATTCTCAAATACCAATCATTGTGCACGACGGGACAACAATAAGCTTGAAAGTATGACCAGCAAATGACCCCGTAGAACATGCAGTTGTAATTTGTTCTGGGTGAAGACTAGTTGATCAAGGGAGCGTACAACTGACAGGTAGGTACGCAGTGTTAGATCAATACGGCTTCGAGAAATTAGTGCTGGTATCGTGGAGTATCATTTATTGATGCCTTAGCTGCTTTCGTCCGAACTTACGATCGTATTTTCGCTCCTTTTCCTAGTTTATTCGTTTTACATTTTTTAATTCTCACATCGTTATTTTTTGTATAACACTATTATAACATCGAATACACACGGATTTACCATCTTTTATAGACACAATAGGTTTTATAGCGAAGTACTTACCAAATAAAGGAATATTTTAGTTTAATATTTTTTACTAGAAGCGCATTTATTAATCGCTTTTTTTGTTCTGATATTACTGCAGGGTGATTGGCAATAAAATACGTTTTTAGCTCGCTGTATTAAACACCTGTTGTTTTGAGAAGAAATTCAAGCTTAAGACAAATTAACAAGCTTTGGTTAGTGTAAAGTCTATGTGGCGCGTGTTTGTTGTTCATAACTTGTTTTAAGCACCGTTTCCACAGATTTACACATTCGAACATCTAATTGCTTTTGATATGATCATTCATCGATTATGGCACGTGTACTGAAAAGCTTTCCAAAATATAAAAACTCTTTGCCGACCGCCACCATATATGATGAGTTTTCTGTTAATGTAATTAAATCAGGACTGAAAGACCCCATTTCGTGGTAGCATGACAAAATATGAAAATCGCGAGCCGAAAATTTGCACATGTTTATTGCGGAAATACAATTTAATTTTTAATCTATCTACAATTTATCACCACTATCATTACATTTCTATAAAATAAACAAAGTTAAGCAATTACATTTGTTTATAAAATACGATGGCGGACTTACAGGTGGATTTTTATTCAAAAGCGTACGAAATAAACACGGTCATCACCATTAGAGGCGGCCCAAACAACACACGAGAACGAGAGCAGCCTGTGATGGACGAAATCAACGGCAACGAAAGCGAGACATTCACGTTGGAGGAATTTCGTAAGATCATTTTGGACTTCAGAAAATGCGAAAAAGACTTCATATTGGCTCGTGTGACAACCCCCGATCCGTATAGACAGGACGTGTTATACAACTACTACTACATTGCAAGTGAGGTCAACAAAGTCCTTTTCAAGTACGAGAGTAACAGGCGGTTGCTCCACCGCATGAAAGTGCGCAATCCGCTGAACAACATGTACATTATCGGGCAGGTGTACTACTACCACATCACAAAGGAAGAAGTGGATCGTGCACTAGTGGACTGCTTCTTTCGTAACAAGCGATTGCGCAGCAAGGAGGGCCGCCGCGCCTTCTCAGCAGTGTTCAGATCTGTACAAAACCCTGCACCGAGCGATACGTTTCTTGCCACATCAAAAGACACAGACTTTCCACGACAGCAACAATGCAAAGAAGAGGACGTCAAACCGGCCAAAGACATAATAGAAGATGTGCGAAAAGGAAAGTTACGGGTCCCTGAACACGACGTAACGCCTCTTCTTGTGAATTACAACGCTTACTTCTTTGCCACAGACGATGATTTTTTGCTTAAAAACGATACCAGAGATTACTTCAAGATGAACTCCATCGATCCGAGTGAGGACTTCCTGTTTGAACTTGACCGCACCGAAAATGATCTGTTTGCAATTCTCGAGACGCCGAGTAGCAGCGAAAATGACGAGGCACTGAGCTGGAAAAGAATGCTAACGTTTCATCTTAGTCTGTTGCTTACTCTCGTCGGTGTTGTACTGCTACTAGGATCGTTTCCTGTCGTGCTGATTATTGCTTTTCCGCTTGTTGTTATCGTGTTTTTATCGTTTCTATGTTCGCTGGTTTATATTTTGTGCATACGGCGGAACAGTTTTGATTCGTTGGCAGTGAGAAGCGTTGAAGAGATGTAATTATTATATAGATAAATGAACTGTGTTTATTCCGTGCCTCTGGCACGTCCTGCATTTGCATTTCATACTTTTTGTGTATTTTAGCCTCTGAACAACATGAGCAGGGTTTGACGGTGTTGCGGTAAAATTTTGCACAGCGTTGCGATAAAAACCTGTTATTTTATGGCAGAGAAGACGATTCATTCACTGATTTGTCATTTAATTGCCATGTTCCGTAGTAGAACGCACGGCAGGTGTATAATGACCTCGTTAACCGTATCGTAGGTTAGCAGTGCTGCGCGTTTATTCCATCGAATTCATGCCAGGAGAAGCAACCCGTAGTTGATATACAGCGGATTATAAAATATTTTATTCTTACATCAATCATCACGCCAAGGAAACGAGCCTTCTACATCAGCCCTTTGGCAGCAAGTATTTGGTTAAATCACCGGTATATATCGTTTTGCTGTGCGATACCCATTCACAAAGAAAGGAAGAACGTACCCAATTCAGTTCTACATGGTGCGGTGGCATGTTCTGGTCTGTGCCAATCTTCACCGTTAAAATATTTTTTTGTTGCGCCCTTTAGAATCAGAGCTATGCCAGAGAAGACGTACAGCTTGAAAGAAATAATAGCGAAAAAGATACCGATTCTGTTCTATGCGTGTAACAGAGAAAATACGGACAGCAAAGCGGAATTACAAAACGCAACAATCAACAAGAGGTACCAAGTTGGCTTTGATACGGCCAAGTTACAACGGTACTTAACGGATGAAGTAGACAATCTAATAGTGATAAGTGCTACGGAGTTCCAAGAGTGCACGAGCGTAATTCAATCAAACGTTGTGAGCAAGCAAAATGGACATTTGTCTATGTCACAGATAAACGGTCCACTTAAATATTTAACGGCCAATCACACGGTGTTTGTAAAGGATATCGATAAAAATATGAATCTTTTTTACTTTCTGAGGAACAAACTGCGGGCGGCCTCGTTCATATTCTGTAGTAACGAGCGAACAGGATTTAAAAAAGTAATGGAAATTGGGATTGCAGAGGACTCGTCGAAACATTGGTTGGTGGAGAGAGTAAACGAGAGGTTCGGTGTTGTAGGAAGTAATTACAGCTTGCTGAAGGATTTTATCATTCAAGGAAGAGGTGCACCGTACCTAAATGACAAGGTATTCATGGAAAATAACGAATTTTACGTATTAGCAGATGAGCAGAAGGGCGAATGGATGAGAGAGGAGGTGCCTCGGGAATACAAACACAGGATACGCCTCTACAAATTGATATCGCTGGTGTATGCCGAGGAAGAGTATGAGATGAGATGTTGTATTAACGCATATCTGAGAGAATGCTGCGGTTTAACAGAAGACGATGTATTTTCGTCTTTTGTCACCAGCACTTTCGATTTGGCAGGTGATGGCTCCTGCACTACGGCCCCTATTACAAGTGCAACTTCATCGGATTTGGCGAATGGCAAAATCTCGATTAAATCTCTCAAACACCTCAAAATGGCCTTGACAAAACAGCTGTTGCTTCTAATACAGGATGTGTTAACAACTGACTTGCCATCCGTTCTGATAGGCCCAACAGGCACAGGAAAAACATCTCTTCTACAACGATTGTTCAGTCCGGTGGTATTCAACTGCTCAAACGACACCGATATCCTTGATATTATGGGAAATTACCGTAACGAGTTTAAATTTGTTCCGGGGCCATTTTGTGATGCGGTAAGAAACGGCTCTTCTTTCCTGTTCGATGAAGTTAATCTGTTAAACAGGGAGTGTGTGCACTACGTGGAGAGTGTGGTGAGAAATGGAACATTTTACAATCATTTGTACGAGACTGTCAGCACAAGCGGAACACGCGTGTTTGGATGTATGAACCGAGAGGGAAAAAAAGCGATGGATACAAACGCTTTCCTCCGGATCACGGTCAACGATTTTTCGGGTGATTTAGATGATGTAAAGCTGGTGGTCAATTCCTATGACTTTGATCCGGGTGTGTTTGCGTGCAAAGACCGGGTTGCCCTGTTTTACCACGAAGTGAGTAGGAGAAAGAAAGTGAGTGGAAGAACACTCAGTAGATTGCTTGGGAGTGAGTGCACGTATTTGAGTGTTTATACCCTGTTTGAAGAGGAGTATGACGGGTATAGGATCGATCGCGATATCATGAACTATGATTATGGATGGATTGCTAGCGACGATACGAGTAGTCCCAGAAATCACGCTGAAGGCGTGGTGCTTTCGGATATGACAGCTCCAGTCAATTCGTTCGGCTCGTTGATTCTCACTGATACCTTGAAAGTGCTTCTTATACAGCTGCAATTCTGTGTAAGGAACAAACTGCCTATATTGCTGTACGGCGAGACATCAACCGGAAAGACATCCTTAATCTACCATTTGAGTAGGGCGTATGGCAAGAACCTTGTAAGAATAAACAACCACAAGGACACGGATAGTTCTGATTACCTGGGAAAGAGTGTGATCGTGAAAGACAAGATAATACACAGCAAAGGTCCGCTGATACGCGCTATGTTGAACGGTGACTGGCTGTTAATAGATGAGATGAATTTGTGCAGCTGTGACGTGCTGGAGGTGCTGAACAGATTGCTGGATGATAACAAGGAGATAAGAATACCTGAGACAGGCGAGATCGTGCGACCGAGCGCTGATTTTAGGATTTTTGCAACGATGAATGCGAATTACGCAGGCCGTAACACGCTGACAGATGCTTTCATGAACCGATTTGTGGTAAAGGAAGTGAAGCTGAATCTTAAGGAGGTGCTTAAAGACGAGAAATACGCGTTTGTTATAAAACTGTATGATCACCTCAGAGTGCTCAGGAACTTTCGCACACTGATTACGCTGCGTGATGTGTTCAAGATTGCACGGAGAACCGGTGATGAGAGCGTTGAAAGTGTTGTGTGGGAGTACCTGGGCGAGAGACAAAGGGACGAGAAAATGAGAGCAATGCTATGCGAGTCGATCGAGAGCTGCAGGGCTGCTGGTAACGAGCACGCGATCAATGATGCTAGTAGAGACGTGTTGAACGGGCAGTTTGGTGGTTTGATCGATCGGTGTGCCGGAGCATTCAACAATTTCGTTTTTACGCCGCAGCATAGAAAAGTAATGCACCTGATTCTCAAAGCATGGCTTTACAAAGAGCATGTTCTGCTCGTGGGAGAGACCGGGATAGGAAAGACCAAAATGGTGGAGATACTCTCCCAAGTGCTTGGCAAGCCGCTTACAATTGTGCCGTGCCACGGCAGTATGGATACGTCGGATCTGATTGGGCAGTATGAAATTGGTGGCGGTGATGTGGTGTTCAGGGAGAGCGAGCTGGTGCGTGCGATGCGAGAAGATGGTGTTATATTGCTGGATGAGATCAACCTGCCGGAAAGCAGCGTTGTGGAACGGCTGAATTCCCTCTTGGATAGCAACATGCTGTATCTGACCGAAACAGGAGAGGTGGTGCACAATCGATCGTTAATTATTGCTACTATGAATCCCGGCACGTATGCAGGCAAAAAGGAACTCGGTGATGCGCTGAGGAACCGATTTACTGAGATATACTTTCATTTTGATGACTATGTACCGATCGTTAACTGCCTTTTAAAGAACAGTGGAGGCGTACCAAGCAGTGCCTTGATCAGTGCTGAGGACCTCATTGAACGTATTTGCAGGTTTAAGGACAGGCTGAGCATCAGAAAGATTGAAAGGATGGTGCAGTTCTTTGGAGAGGGAACGAACATGGTAAGACGAGAAACGAGGTGCCTGGATGGAAGCGCTCTTCTGGACGAGGCCTGCGAGATTGTAGGGCTATCGCGTGCTGTGGAACAAAAAGATTGCAAATTGATAGATGATGGGCTCAGGCTGGGGTGCTATCCCTACTACATCATGAAGGGTGCGCGTGACGGTACGGATAGAACCGCTGACCAAGAAAATAACACGGGTAAAGAAAATAGCACCAATACTGAAACAGGCGCTATCAACAGCAAGGATACACGTGGCAGTGCCATTCGTGTTATTAATTCGTTCGCATCCATTGATACGCCCTTCAAATTCATGACGTACAACTTCTACGTTTTGCTGCGCGCACTGTTCCTCTCCAACAATATACTGATTGAGGGAGCACCCGGTCTCGGCAAAACAACCATAGTAAAGCAGCTTGGTTCAATGCTGGGCATACCGGTAGAAAGGGTGAATCTTAACTCGTGTACGGAATTCTCCGATCTTACAGGCACCTTCATACCACAGAACGATAAATTTGTCTTTGTCGAATCACGGTTCATAAAGGCACTGCGAGCAAACAGCATAGTAATCCTGGATGAGATCAATCTGTGTACACAAAGCGTTATTGAGGGCTTGAATCCTCTACTGGATCACAGAAGAGCGCTGACCGTTAATAATCGTGTGGTGACGACCAAGTCGCTCATATTCGGAACGATGAACCCGTCATCGTACAAGGGACGAAAGGCGCTGCCCAAGAGTTTCGTTGATAGGTTTGTGCACGTTAGGTTTGAGCACTTTGATGCAAATGAGGTTGAGGACATACTGGGCAGGCGTATGGCACGGCTGAAGGCGGTGCATGGATGCACGATGAGGCAGTGTGTGCGTGCAAAGATGCTTGGTGAGAATGTGATTGTTGGGAGGGATGTCAGCTATCGGGTTGAGCAGGGACGTGTGCGTGTTGGTAGAACGGTTATTGAGAGAGGGCGTACAGTTGAATGTGGCCAGGCGTGTAACAGCACGAGCATAGAAAGGAACGGGGAGCACGGTACATCTGGTACCGTGGATATGAATTATCAGGTCGGTAACAAATCGTGTGAAAGACGGAACGAAGTAAAAGAACAAAACGAAGAGATGCCGTGTGAATGCGAGGATGCGCAAGCGGCCACATCAAACGGTAACAACCACCTAGACGTATCAAAAAACTTATCAAAATATGCTTTCATAGGCAAGAACATTAAGCACCTCGAATCTCTCATAAACGCGCTGAACCGCAAAGTGCCAGTAATCCTGACCGGTCCAGGCAAATCGTCCCTGCTAGCCCTAACAGCTCATCTACTCAACCTCAAACAGGTTCACATTCACCTGCACGCCCAGATTGACACGACAGATCTGCTCGGACAGTACGAAAAATGCGCGTCATCAATCTTCCGCTGGACAGACAGCCCACTCGTACGTTCACTCAACCACGATATCACCGTTTTGCATACGCCAGAAAAGGTTGATAAGTCGGTTCTTGACCGTCTTAACTCTCTGTTCGATGATAATTACCTTAATTTGATTGAGAAGGGCATTGACACGCATTACCGGTCGACCACTCGATTCGTGCTCTTTGTTGATGATGTGTGCCAGATGAGCGCTCCCTTTGTTGATAGGTGCGTGTTGATCGAGTGCGCGGATTGGAGCGTGCTTGATTATGTCAAGGTGGTGGCGTGCTGGTACAGTGGGGATGATCCTACTGTGCTGATGGACACTTTGAGGCTGAGCGGTACTGTGGAGAATGTTTACGGTGATGAGAGCACGATTGGTGGGGTGAATAACGGATCTGGTGCAGAATGCGGTTTAAATGGCGACCGCGGTCCAAGTTACGGCCTTGAGCGTATCTTAGAGCATAAAGAAGGTCAAACGGTCGGTGCTACGGTACGAAAGGCGCAAATACTTTCATTTCTTTGCGGTTCACGGATGAGCACCACGTTATTAAAAGAGCTGCACATAAAAATGAGGATAAACACGTACAAAGAGATGATTGAGGAGGTTATCACGAGCATTGAAGAGGATGCACGCAGTGGTGTGTACACTGACAGCCAGTACATCAAAGATGCGATTACGTGTGCGTTACAGCACATAAGCTGTGGTAAATCCGTACTTCCCAACCTTGTGCTTGAACAGCACATCAAATGGTACTACAATTACAGAGTGGTGAAGATGAGCGAGAAGGAAAATGAGTTGATACGGTCGTACAACGTGATAAGGAGTGTTGATGCGTTAAGATCGATAGAGGAGTGTGTTGGCGTGTTGAGTAGAGATAATAGCGGTTTTAAGGAAATGATGGAGTATGTGGATGTGTTAAACGAGTTTGGAGTGGTGAGCGTGCGAGAACTGAAGGAGCGGTACTTATGCAGTGCTATAGATGAGTACGGTGAAGAAAGGGATGAGGAGCGTGGTGAAGAAAGGGATGAGGAGCGGTACTTATGCAGTGCTATAGATGAATACGGTGAAGAAAGGGATGAGGAGCGTGGTGAAGAAAGAGATGAGGAGCGTGGTGGAAAAAGAGATGAGGAGCGTGGTGGAAAAAGAGATGAGGAGCGTGATGAGAATGGCAAGAGAATAAGAAGTGCTGATGATGTATCCGTTAGCAACACACATACGGAGCGCACTCTTGCTACTACGCATCGTTCAACACGCCCCCGTTCTCTAAAGGAACTTTCTTTCAGGGACGTACTAACGCTCAAAGACACACATGTTAAATTCAACAGGGCGTTGTTCAACGATCTGATAAGGAGCGATCCGCTGCTCCTTCTGGTAAAGGAGTGCGATGTTCTGCCAGACATACGCAGGATTCTCATCAAAATGTACAAGTACGGTAAAACGGATGATATCGGTACTGTTAGAGAGTTCGTGCGGGAAGGCCAAAGAAAAATGAAAATAAGGGAAAAGTTGAACAAGGAGATGAAAGAAAGAGATTTTACACGATTTAAGAATATGGTGCGTGAAATAGAAGCGTGCATAGAACGAGAAAATGGCGCATACGATTTTCTTAGGGCGATGCTTGGTGAGCAAGGATTGGACATGCTCGTGTATTACAGGCTAAGAATTGTTAAAATGCTTAGAAAGGTGAAAAAGCGGGCACTTGAGAGGCACAAAAGGGTGCTGGTGCAGCGGTACTTAACAGGTGATGATAATTTGAACACGTACCTGCCTTTGATACGGGGTATGCCTATGCGCATGCTTACGAGGAGTTACTGTGCATTTTTTTACGCTACATTTTTCAGAAAGACGTGTGGAACGATTCACCCGTTTGTTGTGGAAGCGATTGGCGAGGGGTATGCTGTGTGCGATGGGATGCTGAACGAGGGGATTAGAGATAGAATCACAAGTAGGAAAGGTGGCAAGGATGGGCATGCTGGTAGTACGAATAGAAGTGCTGCGATAAATACTGCTCCAGTCTCGGATATAAACTATCAGGTACTCGTTCACGTGATCACTAAGGACTGGCAAATCAATACCTTAGAGCCATTCATGCTGATGTACTCCTACACTCACTTCCGCACTGTTCTGTTCTTTCTTAAAGAATTGTCCGTATCAAAACACTTGCTGCCCGCCAAAGAGTTGTTTTACGGCATGAGCCTGCAGTACCACACTTTTAACCGTGAGGTGCGAGAAGAGGTAAATGCACTCGAAGTGATAAAGGAGGTGGATATGAGGTACGAAGTTGGTTGTTATAAGTGTTGTGATGCTATGGAAAGGGTGCACAGGATGTTGCGAGTTGAGGATGGTAGTGGTAAGGGGTGTTGGTGCGTTAGGGTGTTTAGGATGGGTGGATTGGATGGAATGAGAGATGTTGTACAGGTTGTGGAGCAGGAGTGTGGCGGTACAGGTAGATACACAGAAAATGGCAGGATGAGCGATGTTGTACAGGTTGTGGAGCAGGAGTGTGGCGGTACAGGTAGATACACAGAGAATGGCAGGATGAGAGGTGAGGATCAAGGTGCTAGAGATGATGGCAGAACCGGTGCAACTGATAGAAATGCAACAACCTGTACAAACAGGTTAGACCCACTCTCATTCTACAATAGAGCAATACCATCACAACCGTACAACAGCCATGAAATAGCCCTTGGTCAACTATTCTTCAAATTTAACATCCTCAAAGAGAGCGTGTCACCACAGCTCAGTGCTCTGCTGATTCTTTGCTTTTACTACCCGTACACTCCTCTGATAATGTACGTGAGTAAAGCGATGGACGAAAGGGATGCGTGGCTGGTTAGAGATGGTAGAGAAGGTGGACGTGGAGATGTATGTGAGGAGGTGGACGATAAGAGTGGTGAGGATGAGAATGAAGATGGAGAGGGTGGTTGTGGGAAGGGAGAGTGTGAGGAGGAGGATAATGATGGAGGGATTGGCTGTAGAACGAAAGAGGATGAAGAAAGGAAAGAGGATGAAGAAAGGAAAGAGGATGAAGAAAGGAAAGAAAAGATGGGAGAAGAAGAAAATGATGGTAGAATCGGTGAAAATGAGCAGGGTGTGAACGAAGAAGGGGATGATTACGATGATGAAACAGAGAAAAATATTGATTTGGATGAACTGGAGAAGGTGGATGGAGAGTTTGATGATGGAATTGAAGAAATAGCTGAGGATGGGGAAGGATCGGTTGATAGAATGGAAAACGAATCGTGTGTAGAAGGAGAAAACGAATTGAGCGATGGAGCGGAAAACGAATCGAGTGATAGAAAAGAAGGTAAGCCGAGTGATGGGGAGGATTCTCTCAACGCGGATGACGAGAGCATCCTCAACGATTCGGCTGGTGAAAGTACTGCCGATTCATCGGGTGAATTGTTTGACCCGACCTCCTCGTCGGAGAATGCTCTGGACGAAAGAACGTATCGCTTTGAGGAAGGCATGCGAAACGATGAGCAGTGCTGTGATGAGGCAGATAACTATGAAAAGGGTGGTTGCAAGGAGGAAGGTGGTGGTGCTAAAGCTTTATGTGCTGAGGAAGGCAGCGATGAGAACAGCGTAGGTGTTGTCAACGTGGATGATAACGTGCTGAACAAGGGTAACGTGGAGGAGTACGCGGAGAGTGCCGCGGTTGACAGAGTGCTCAATTTCGATGCTGAGGTGGATGCTCAGCTCACAGAAAGGGTGCGCAGCATTTTGTTCTCACGCAAAGCGTATAAAGGCGATTACAGAACGGGCAAAAAACTGAATTTAAAGAAAATCGTACAGTTCATTGCAAGCGACTACCAAAAAGACAAAATATGGTACAGAAAGAACGGTCGAGCACCTACAAAAATACGCCTATTCATAGACAATTCGCGTTCTATGACACATTACAACCTACAAAAGCTGAGTTTTGTCTACAGAAGGCTATATGGTGCATTTAAAGCGCTTGATGTGCCCATTGAGCTGTACAAGTTCGGTGAAAATGCCACTCTCATACAGTCTCCCAGTGATCTGCCGTTTGATGACAGCGTAACGAATTATTCGTTCGTCGAGCATTTCGGTGATGGCGTGAACATCGTGCTAACGGATGGTATTGTTAACGAGTTAAAGAGCAAAGACAATGAACGGTTCCTTTTTCTTATTTTCAATAGAGAGATATTGAGGATGGAGAGCGTGAGGTATGATGGTGATAGAATGATTCGGAGCAGGTATTTGGATAGTGTTAGATTTAGATATGAAGTTATTGGTGATGTAGAGGAGGTGGAGGAAAGCATATTGATTGCTCTGGAGGAGATGGTGATGAATGATTGAAAAGGATAGGTTTGTGGTGTTTGGTCGGAATGCAAGGAGTAAACTTGGATATTTGGTTGAGATGAGTTGAATCGGATGAGTGAGGTGAACATAATGAACTAGCTGTGTTCAACGAGCTGGTTGAATTGGATAACTTATAATTGAGCCAAATATGGAGAGAAGTGTGAGCAGAACGGATCGGTTGTCCTGGTAGATCTATCTGATAGGCGTGGTGTAATGAGTGGTCACCAACATAAATAGAGCAGTAAATAAATTTAACGTTGTTTACGAACGGTAACGTGAAATGGTACGCCAAGCGTAGTTCAATTGCTATTTACGTTAAGTACGGCATTCACCAAAAATTGTTATTCTTTAGGTATTTGTTCTGCGGTGGATTGCACTGGCATTGATGAGAAGTGTGTGATTTGGTGGGTTTGTACCGTGGCTGTGGAACAGGCATGGGAATGAAAGAAAAAGGTTGGTAAAGCGATAAGTTAAACAGTTTGGGATTTTGCTGTGGTAATAATCCTTGATACAATCCTTAAATCATAAAGTACCAAGATCAAATAAATAAAACGGACAGGACCTCATCGAACAGTTCAAATGAAACACAAATGTTAAAAGGGCATCTTTTCATATTATACCTGCTAAAGAACCATTTCATAACAAAATATGTTCATGATGTAATGTTTGAGAAAATGATTGTGGTGTTTTAGTGGAGGTGTTTGTATTCACCATGTACGGTGAGACTGTTAAAAACACAGGATGATACGGAGAATGATAGGTTATACCGTACTGGCAAGTGACGTGGTTAATGTGCGCATAGTAAGTAAGAGCATCAATGCTGGTCAGTCTTTTGCTTTACAGATCATCGTTTCAAATTATGAAATGGCCGTAGCTTATTTTCATATGGCGTTCTTTCCTTACACTGTGCTATCCATTCTTTACCGTTTTATTTTCCGGTACCTGTCATAAAACGTACCACCACTTCGTTGTTTTATGTGGTACTGGTGCTTTTAACAGGTTAATCACTGAACTGTGCGTAGCACGTGTTTACGCAGCTTAAAAATTTTTTAATCCTCAGCCCTCACGAACGATGAATCCTTACAAAGAATACAAAGTGTACGGCAGCAAGCTGCCATCAACACAGGCCCCGTCCCCCCAAATATACGTCATGCAGGTGTTTGCAAAGAATGAGGTGGCTGCGCGCAGTACATTCTTCCATGTGCTCAAAAAGCAGCACAAGATAAAAAGTACCAGCGGATGCATCCTAAAAATTGTGCCTGTGGTAGAACAAATATCACATGTCAGGCCGTACGGCATACGCTTTACGTATAGGTCAAAAAAGAACACACACAACATGTACAAGGAGTTTAGAGGAGTGTCGCGTGTTGATGTGGTCAACGACATGTATAACGACATGGCAGGTAGGCATAGTGTGGGAAGGACAGCTATTGATATTGTTAGCGTTAAGGAGTTGAATGATGATGAGATACGAAGAGAGAATGTGAAAATTCTGGGTAACACAGAGATTGAATTCCCGGTTTTTAAGAAGTGTTTGGCAAGACAGGAGAATTTCGTTGAGGAGGGCGGAAAGTATTTCTATTAAATGAGGATTATGGCGAGTTTATTTTGTGAAGACCACAGCAACTTGGTATGGTTATGGACTGCATAGCTATTTTACTGCGGCAGCTCTATTTTATGCATCGATATTATGATAAGATTTAACGAATCTAGCAAACTTGAGAAAGTAGATGCGATTGTTGTTTATGATGGACAATCTATTTAGTGCATCATAAGTAGGTAATAGTTTTTATGATTTTCGAACACTGATTTCGTCTCATATTTCAAATGGATGTGATCAACAACTAACCAAAATTGCTTGCATATTAATACACAGGAAGATTCCTTTGCTCTCACGGAGTCGCTGACATCATTTTTTTAGATTCTGTAATTTTACTCGGTATTAATCAACTTTTGGATCGTGTGTTCTACCGATATTAATTAAATTTCTTCAATTTTTGACCTAATTACCGTATATACACATTTTTACATCTGCCCGTTATATCATGAGCCTTTCATTATTACCGTTTATACCGAAGTCTATCATGTAGGATGTAAACTATGATTTAATAATTAAGAATGCTTCGGTGGGATTGTGTTATGAACCTGGTTGCCAACAATTTTACCTTTTTTCCTCCCTAAATCTACTTTAATTCGCCAACAATACTATTTTTCTTCTAAACATAACTAATAAATTCGGCACGACATTAATTGTTTTTGTTTCTAAATGATCAATATGATTTATTTTTCTAAACTGACCAATCAGTCTCCTAACTGTCTTTTTGTTCGTATTGATGATGATTCGTGAAAAATAGGCATATTAACAAATTGTAGTCTTAAGTTTCATGCAAAACAGAAATTATACATTTTAGTTCAATCATCTGATTAGCTTTCGACTCATATTTCAACTTATACTGACAATGAATGATAGTGTATACAAATCGCGGTAACATTTTCCTAAGACAAGCTCAAGCGACAGAGCACAAGATACAATGCTTCACTTTAAATTACGTTTAATAATCGATGCTTAATCAGTTCAATCATAACCACAGGGATCAAAAGAATTTTCTACTTTTTGATCCAAAATTTTAATTTCTTTCACAGAACAGAAATCGATATATTGTGAAAGTGAACACAGTAATTGGCTGAAATAGTATTCTGGCTCGTAAATTTTATAAATTGTCGCCCATGTTGCATGGTTCATTTTCAAAATGACCAATTTTCTTACTTTTATCTTTTTATGAACTAGTATATTCAAATTCATGATTTTCTGCCAAGGTAAAATTTCTAACACGTCAACTTCCTCTGGCAAAGACATAGACCACGCTATTTTTATGAAAAAAAGATAGTGTAATTTTAAATTCTTTAGATGCCTACGTTTTGAACTAACTACCCCAAAAACTGTTTGTACACTTTCAACGACATCGCGTTCAAGGATTGCATTGCATTGAATCGGCATCAAAGAGAAATTTACGAGGTTGAATGGCAAACAATAAATTATATTTGCTCGTACGTTTTGTGCCATAATAGAAAGTGTTTTTAGCGATATAAACTTTCTTAGCTGTTTTAAACATTCTTCACTAATCTGAAAGGCTATTATGCTTAGATTCTGTATGTTTTTACGCTTCTCCCAACAGAAAATTGGATTACATCTGGCGTTAAAGTCTTTAAAACATACATGTGGAGATCGACACCGAGAAGTACAACTTTCTTGGTTGATCATTGCCCTCAACTCGTTCAGTTCCCATGGTGCCATTTCTTTTTCAGGAATGGTTGATGTATCTCTTCCTATCCAATCATGCAGCTCGCACACAGTGTTATACAAAATTACTTCCTTAACATTGATACAGTTCAATAGCAAAAACATAAAATACCTTTCGTTTCCATCGTATGATATTTCAAGACTTACAACATTTTTTAAGCCTGGAAATTCGATACTTATTGAACTTTGCTCAGTGATAAGCAATTTAAACTTTCTTAACTGCTTAACATTAGATAAATCAAAATATCCTTTGGAAAAAATTATAGCAGCATTTCGACAACCCTCATTGACTACCAGTAAAGTGTCTTTAGGGACACTGACATGTTCAAGTACGATATCTTCGATGCAATTAGGAAGCTCCAGTCTCTTTTTTTGCGATGTATCTGTACAATCCTTATGTTTAGCAGAAAATATCCACAAGTTACCTTCGCAAACAGGCAAGCAATCAAAAAAGACGACTTTTGCTAATTTTTCTACCTTAGATACGTCAATACAACCTTTTTGTACTTCAATATTTAGATACTTGCACGCACTGTTAAGCATCAATTTGTCCCTTCTTTAATATCAACGTTACGCAAAATTACACATTCAACATCATTAGGAACTTCGTAATTATCTCTTAAACAAAAGTCTTTCAAAAATATTGTTCTGCCAAACTGTCCTAATACTTTTGCATGATAAATAGTTACTTGTTTATCAATGAACTTTTTTTCAATGCAATTGGATATATGCGGTATCCTCAAATCTTCAGTGAAACCATCAAAATAAACTGTTTCGCAGTTCTCATTGATTTCCATAGAATAGGACTCTCCCACTTTTACATTCACTAATTTCACTGTTTTGATATTTTCTTTCAATTTAACCGAAGCATTTATTGTCACACGCTCAAGCGACAGCGAAAGAAGCTTGTTAAAAGCATCTTTGCAATGATTAAACTCGTAGTTTTTTATGGTCAGTGATTTTAAACAAGTACATCTTGAGAACTCGATCTTTCCGTTGCAATTATCGATCAATAAAACTTCACAATCATCATTAATCCTTAATTTCACATTTTCGTGTACCACCACAGATATTAAGTTTACCGTGTGTATGTTGTTCTGTATAACTGTTTCATGAGCAACAGTAGCTTTCTTTATTGATAAACGACGTTTGGCATTTGACGAATCATTTACAAACACCAAATCACCGGCACACAAGTGTAAGCTTGATGAGAATACTGGTGACATTTTCAAGACAAGCGGGATGCCGAACTGTCCTATACAATTCCTGATGATGATTCTTTCACATTCATGATTTACCACAATGGATGAATTTAAGGCTACTCGGAGCCGATACAACAGCACTCTTTTTATGGAGTTTGCCAATAGCAAAATTTCATTGTTGATGTTACATGATGACACTTCAATTTCATACACAGGATATGATAGATAGTGACTTAGAAAATTTCGGCGATAATTGCACAGTATTATTTTCCTAAAATCATTTTGCGGAGAGACAATTCTACCTCGGCAGTTGTCCAAACATAGATTTTTGCATCCGTTAAGAAACTCTAATCCGATATCATCACATAATTGCAGGTTCCGTAGCAGGGCTGTTCGTATTTTATGTGAAATCAATATCATTTCGTTAAAATTATTTTCAACTATTTCACAATCGTAAACATCATCCTTTACTTTGTGAAACTGCACAATACCTTGGGCATTAGATAGATATAGCTGTCCC